>NC_088876.1:40122215-40238641 GCF_032884065.1 Artemia franciscana | reverse complement strand
GCAACATATAATTGTCCATGGGAAAAACAACTGTATTCAGATCTATACCTCATTAATCTAATGATTGCCCTTGAGCTTTGTTGATGGTGATTGCTAATCGAACATTCCCTGTGTCCCCGTCGTCATTTATATATCCCCCTGTGCTCCCCGGCGTCCCCATTGTTGGGATGCCGGGGAGCACAGAGGTATTACATACCGGGTCACCAGATCATTTGTGTCCCGGTGACCCGGTATGTAATTTCATCAGTTGACAAACGTGACGTCAGTCGACAAATAACTTCATGACGCAAACAGCTCAATCCTTATAATGACGTCAGTCGACAAACATGACGTCAGTCGAAACACACACACACACAGACAACTTATTTATATATATATATACTAGCTGTTGGGGTGGCGCTTCGCACCACCCAACACCTAGTTGGTGTTGGGTGGTGCGAAGCGCCACCCAACCGAACCCCCCCCCCCCAAGCCCCCACGCGCGCGTAAGTCGTTACGTGCCATATTAGTTACGCGCCATTGTAGTTGTGTCCCTATGTCCCACCTGTGATATATATATATATATATATATATATATATATATATATATATATATATATATATATATATATATATATATATATATATATGTTTTTAACTACGTAAAACTTGCGAATATACAACATTCTTTGCTGTCCCATTGTCTGTGCATATAAACAGATTGTCAGGTTTACCGACTCTTGAACATGCAACATATAATGGTCCATGGGAAAACAATCCGTATTCAGGTCTATACCTCATGATTCTAATGATTGACCTTGAGCTTTGTTGATGGTGATTGCTAATCGACCATTCCCTGTGTCGCCGTTGTCATTTATATATCCCCCTGTGCCCCCCGGCGTCCCCGTTGTAGTTGTGTCCCTGTGTCCCGGTCGTCATTTATATTCCCTGTGTCCCGGTAGTCATTTGTGTCCCGGTGTCCCAGTCTGTGATTCCTCTTTGAGTGTCCCGGGCGTCATTTATATTCCTTGTGTCCCGGTCGTCATTTGTTTCCCGGTGTCCCGGTCTGTATATACATTCGTTTTTGAATTTTTCTTTTTTTTAGTTTTTACTTTTTTACCTTTTTTTAGTTTTTTTTTAGTTATACCTCATGATTCTAATGATTGTCCTTGAGCTTTGTTGATGGTGATTGCTAATCGAACATTCCCTGTGTCCCCGTCGTCATTTATATATCCCCCTGTGCCCCCCGGCGTCCCCGTTGTAGTTGTGTCCCTGTGTCCTGGTCGTCATTTATATTCCCTGTGTCCCGGTCGTCATTTGTGTCCCGGTGTCCCAGTCTGTGATTTCTTTTTGAGTGTCCCGGGCGTCATTTATATTCCTTGTGTCCCGGTCGTCATTTGTTTCCCGGTGTCCCGGTCTGTATATACATTCGTTTTTGAATTCTTCTTTTTTTAGTTTTTTACGTTTTTTTTAGTTTTTTTTAGTTATACCTCATGATTCTAATGATTGTCCTTGAGCTTTGTTGATGGTGATTGCTAATCGAACATTCCCTGTGTCCCCGTCGTCATTTATATATCCCCCTGTGCCCCCCGGCGTCCCCGTTGTAGTTGTGACCCTGTGTCCCGGTCGTCATTTATATTCCCTGTGTCCCGGTCGTCATTTGTATCCCGGTGTCCCGGTCTGTATATACATTCGTTTTTGAAATGGTATATGATGAAATAAATGTTTGTATTTTTCCCCTTTTTTCTTTTTAGTTTTTTTATTTTTATTTTTTTTTAGTTTGGTTTTTCTCCTTTATTTTTCATTTTTTACCTTTTTTTATTTTTTTCTTTTTTAGTTTTTTTAGTTTTTTAGCTTTTTTAGTTTTTTTATTAGTTTTTAGTTTTTTTTCTTTTAAGTTTTTTTGTAGTTTTTACCTTTTTTTTTAGTTTTTTTTTAGTTTTTTTACTCATGTCCTGGTCGTCATTTATACTCCCTGTAACCCGGTCGTCATTTGTTTCCCGGTGCTTTGTTGATGGTGATTGCTAATCGAACATTCCTTGTGTCCCGGTCGCTTTCTCTTTGAGTGTCGCGCCACCTCAACACCTAGTTGGTGGGGCGCTTCGCCCCCCCCCCAAAGCCCCCCCGCGCGCGTAAGTCGTTACGCGCCATATTACTTACGCGCCATTGTAGTTGTGTCCCTGTGTCCCACCTGTGAATATAGATAGATTTATATATGTGTTTCAAACTACGTAAAAATTTCGAATATACAACATTCTTGGCTTTCCCATTGTCTGTGCATATACAAAGCCGTATGTACTAATAATGACGTCATATGCAAACGCTCTTTTTACAAACAAACAAACATGCATACACACAACTCGTTTTTATATAGATAGATAGATAGATAGATACAATACAAATTAACTGCGTAAAACTTGCGAATATACAACATTCTTCGCTGTCCAATTGTCGCTGCATATAAATAGATTGTCAGGTTTACCGACCCTCGAACATGCAACGTACAATTGTCCATGGGAAAAACAATCAGTATTAAGATCTATACCACATTTTTCTAATAATTGACCTTGAGCTTTGTTAATGGTGATTGCAAATGCTAATCGAATTGGGAATTGCAATATTTTAAATTGAAAAGGCAGATCCGTTGGAATCATGGGAATGCGAGGAATAAGAACAGCCTCACCCTCAAAACGCCCTGTCAAGATTGTGGCCTCTATTACGTTTTCCATTGTTTTTTTTTACGGCAAGTCGCGTGCCATTGCAAAGCTTTGGTGGGTTGATATTTCTTAAAAGTATTATTGGTACGCCTATTTTTAGTTGTAGCACGTGTGGTGGAAACCCTGAAAGATCCACGGAATTTAAAAATTCAGATGGATAATTAACCGCTTCATTTGGTTCCAAAACTGTGTCGACTGACTTGTAAAGGACTGCCTGGTCTCGAATCTTGGTCAAAACAATATTGTTGATTTCGTGGACGTCTATATTTTTGGGTGCGAGAATCGCTCTTTCACTTAGCCATTTATTATTTTTATAATTTTTTAGAATATTCGGAAATACTTTTTCAATCAATTCATTTTTGGACGTCACTAAATTACAGAAATCAGCAGGTAGTTGTATACGTCCTGAAATTGAGTCTACTGGGAGCTTTCCGTTTCCAATTGCCAGCAATTGATCTGAAAATGTTCGACCAGGGTCATCGTTTTGCAATCGGACACGCATATTTGTAGTTAATTTTAATGTTTTTACGTGTGCCCATAAATTAGAATTTTTCAGGCAAGCATTCATTTCGTCTGCAGGAGTTGATCTAGGTATTATAGGTAATGTTTGCCTGAAATCTCCCGCAAGCAATATTAATGTGCTACCAAAGGGTTTCGACTTCCCTCGCAAATCTTTCAAGCATTGATCCAGAGCCTCGAGCGATTTTTTGTGTGCCATTGTGCACTCATCCCAAATAATAAGTTTGCATTGCTGCAATACTTTACCCATCCCAGATGATATGGAAATATTGCACGTGGGAGTTTCTGTAGAATGCAAATTCAGTGGCAATTTCAAAGCGGAATGAGCAGTTCTTCCACCAGGCAGCAATGTTGCGGCTATTCCGGATGACGCAATTGCCAACGCTATATCATTTTTTGATCGAATTGATGCCAGAATCAGTTTTATCACAAACGTTTTACGAGTACCTCCTGGCGCATCCAAAAAGAAAATTTATCCAACGTTGTTATCGACACAATGCATTATCGTATCATAAATGTCTTTTTGTTCCGACGTTAACTTGGAAATGTTATTTTGTACATACGACAATAGATCACTCATACTGTAACTTTGTTCACGATCCAATTCTACACTTGTCGAAACAGCAGCGATACGGTTAGGTGAAGGCATTCCCAAATCCTGAAGAGGTTGCTCTTTGTTGCACGTTGGTTTCCGAGAAATAAACACGTAAACCATTCTGTAAATGTACCGCTAAGTGAACAACAGCTGGACTACGTTCATGTATCGGAAATGAAACAATTCGCCAAACAGCTTCATTACTGCTTATGTATCTTCCAGCCTGATATTGTACGATTTCGTCGATATCTTTGATTTCGGGCTGCAAGCCAAAAACTGCCATGTCACTGCCTTTGTTGACGTATTTACATATGTATTTGATTGCCTTTACGGAGTTACAGTATTCAACGTTTATGTGTGCATTAAATGTTTTTGATAATAATGGGGAATATGGAACAACCCACTGGTTATCTACTTCGATGGTGGTAAGATTACGCTTCTTTATTATTGCTGTTTTACCGCCATCTTCAGTAGATCTTCTTCTATATTGTGGGTAACCATCATTGCCAGTAATTGTGTTGGATACTAAAAGTCGAGGATATTGCTTTGTGCACCTTCCTTTGGCCATGCATGGTGAATTTTCGTTCAGTGCACGTCTGCTTTCGCGTTGCTCTGGTAGTTCCTCGGCACGCTTTCTGTTCTTTCTTTCTCTATCAGCCTCAAGCCTGTTTCCTTGCTGTTCTTTTGATTCCTCGGCACGCTTTCTTTTCTGACTTTCTCTATGAGCAGCAAGTTTTTTGGCATAGACTCTTTGAGCATCTTCCTCGGCTGTTGCTATTGTAAGCTCATCAGTTATTTTAAAGTTAAACATTAATAGATTTCTACGTGAACGCATGTCTTATATATCTTTAATGACGTCACCGTCATAACAAAAATGACGACAACTAACTTCATGACGTCAGTCAACACACAAACATGACGTCACCAGACAGACACACCCACAGACAACTTATTTTTATATATATAAAGTATATATATATATATATATATATATATATATATATATATATATATATATATATATATATATATATATATATATATATATATATATATATATATATATATATGTATATATATATCAAATAATCTTCAAAATTCGATTCTTTGATATGATCATTGTTATTAAGACTTTGTTTCTTTTAGTTTCGGTCACTTATGAGGTTTTCAGTTATTTCCTATTTTATAGGGGAAACATGTTTGGCTGCAATTTTAGAAATTTTCAAAGAAGAAATCACTCAGTTCTTGCACGAGTATGTTCCTAACAATCTATATATATATATAAATAAGTTGTCTGTCTGTCTGTCTGTCGAGTGACGTCATTGTATGACGTCTGAATTATTTCATCATATACCAATTCAAAAACGAATGTGTTCAAGCCGAAGTAGCTGAATTGGTAAAGCGTTATGTTCCAGGTTCCAGGTCCGAGAGGTTCCAGGTTCGAACCTTGGCTTTAGCATTAATACAAAAGAAGAAAAAAAAACTAAAAAAGGTAAAAACTACAAAAAAAATAAAAATAAAATACTAAAAAAACTAAAAAAGCTAAAAAACTAAAAAAATAAAAAAAAGGTAAAAAACACTAAAAAAGAAAAAAAACTAACAAAAAACTAAAAAAAGGTAAAAACCACAAAAAAAAACTAAAAAAAAACAAACTAAAAACTAATAATAAGACTAAAAAAACTAAAAACTGAAAAAGCAAAAAACTAAAAAAAGGAAAAAAACTGAAAAATAAAGGAGAAAAAGAAAACTAAATACCGGGACACAGGGAATATAAATGACGACCGGGACACTCAAAGAGAAATTACAGACTGGGATACTGGGACACAAATAACGACCGGGAGATATAAATGGCGACCGGGACACTCAAAGATAAATTACAGACCGGGACACCGGGACACAAATGACGACCGGGACACCGGGACACAGGGAATATAAATGACGACCGGGACGCTCAAAGAGAAATTACAGACTGCGACACTGGGACACAAATGACGACCGGGATACTGGGAATATAAATGACGACCAGGACAGAGGGACACAACTACAAGGGGGATGCCGGGGGCAGAGGGGGATATAAAAATGACGACGGGGACACAGGGAATGTTCGATTAGCAATCACCGTCAACAAAGCTCAAGGGCAATCATTAGAATAATCAGGTATAGATCTGAATACGGATTGTTTTTCCCATGGACAATTTTATGTTGCATGTTCAAGAGTCGGTAAACCTGACAATCTATTTATATGCACAGACAATGGGACATCGAAGAATATTGTATATTCGCAAGTTTTGCATAGTTAAACACACACACACACACACACATATATATATATATATATATATATATATATATATATATATATATATATATATATATATATATATATATATATATATATATATCTTTCTATATTCACAAGTGGGACAGAGTGACACAACTACAATGGCGCGTAACTAATATGGCGCGTAACGACTTACGCGCGGGGGGGATTGAGGGGGGCGCGTATCTGTTGATTCATTCATATATTTAAGCACCCAGCTGGAAAAAAGAAATAGGACGCTAGGAATAAATGAAATAAATCCTAAATGCAAACTGACAATTGCATAAACACGAGTTTAAGAACAACATCATTTGACGACCCCCCCCCCCCCCTATCAAACCCTTTATCATAGAATTAGATCAAAAACAACATTTTCAATGTATGAGAGTCCAACCCAAGGCACAATCGTTCTGATTCTCTTCTGAAATATATACTTATGTACACCTTCTTAGTCACTTTTCTTCTTAATCACTTTTCGTTTTGTTTTTTAAGTAGGATTTTTTTCTCTCTCTCTAATTCTTCTTTATTTTCCTTTTGTCATCTTTTCCCACTTTTTAATCTCATTTCATTTCATTTTTTTGTTTTGTTATGTTGTCGGTATTGTTGTTGATTGAAGGTTTATCAGCCACTATTAACAAGTCTTTGACTTTCTAAAGTGGCTGACGTGGTTCTTTTGTATATTGATGATATATATAACAAAAGTGTCTCTCTTTAACTCTTGTTTTTGGTCAGGGAAATAATAAGCATTACAACACAAAGTACATGAAAACAAAGCGACCATAGCCAATGGTCAGGGCTTTATTATTATTAAAATTACAAAACAAAGTTTCCCTGCAGAAATCAAATTCAAAACTTAGGACAAGCATAAATGAATGTAAGTATGCTATCAAACTTAAATAAACGAAAATTGTCACAAATAAGTAAAGCTTTGCCACCCCAACCCTCCCTCCAACCCCAAAAAATGTTTTTCAGTTCTTTTTCAGTTTGAATTATTAAAGGCTTTGTTTCTGCTGATCTCAAGTTTGCTGAGGCCTTTAATTTTCTTTGAATTTTTTTTTTAGCTCTAGAACAAAAGTCAAACAAGAAAATCCATCGTACCTATAGAAAAACAAACGGATTTTATGAAAACCATAGGTTTTCACAATTGTATGAATTAGGTATACCGTATGAATATGCTCAGTGCAGTAGTCAAGAAAAGTCAACTAGACTTTGGGAAGATATTTGAAGTTCAGTGCCATCTCTTTTTTCAATATTCTATAGATATAGATAACATTATCAAAGGCAAAGCATCAATTTCTATATGAGTTCCAGTTGAAAGTACAAATAAAAAATAGGCTTATTAATGATTATACCCGAGGTTATAATCACCCATTGAACCAGTAAGTGCTACTAACTAAGTAACATATCTAAGTTTTTTTGGTAACATATCTAAGTTGACATCAAAGTAATTTCATGTCTTTTATTTTTGATGTTGGCAAATCAACTGCTATGCTAGGACAAAATTTGCTCATTAGGGGTGGGTGGGGTAAGTTGAAACTTACCTCTATAGTCAGAATTGCATCCCGAATCCAAAATTATTGTTTATGTGTGTTGGAAATGAACTTTACCACCATCCCCCATAAAGTGCAAATATAGCCTATAACCTGAATTGGTAGGCTGTAGTCTCATTTAAGGTTTTTTTGTTAAGTTTATCTCTCTTTGTTGTTTGTTGTCATGGCTGGTCTGTTCATAATTAAATCAGATTGATGGTAAAATTCTAGTTAATTGACTTCTTGCTACCTCAGAAAGGGTTTAGGTTAGGAAAATGAAACTTTCAGGGATGAATCTACAGACAAAAGTATGTCCCAAGAAGGTATTTTGAAGTAACTACCTCCACTCCTTCTCCCTCTAGAGGGCCCTGACCTTTGATGACCTTCAAAAATATGTGTGTTATAAAAGTGAAACCTTGAAAAATAGATCTTCTGCTTAATTGAAGTACAACAAAATTAGGTAAAATTCTAGTTAATTGACTTCTTGCTATCTCAGAAAGGGTTTAGGCTAGGAAAATGAAACTTTCAGGGATGGATCTACAGGCTAAAGTATATCCTGGGAAGGTATTTTAAAGTACCCACCTCCACTCCTTCTCCCTCTAGAGGGCCCTAAAATTTGCCTAAATGACAGGTCTATACCTATTGAAATTGTGACAAAACAACATTTTACCTTAATTTTCAGTTTCTAGTTGCTTTTTCTCTGCCTTTAGTTCTGAAAATTCAATTCCTGTTATTTGAGTAGAATTTAGAGCCATATCAATGTTTTTTTTCAAAATTTAGGAAATGTATTTGCATATCTCTAAAACCTTATAAAATGGAATTGAGTAAAGTTATGAAGCTGAAAACAATTTTGTTGTACTTCAATTAAGCAGGAGATATACTTTGCAAGATTTCACTTTTATAACACACATGTTTTTAAAGGTCATCAAAGGTCAGGGCCCTCTAGAGGGAGAAGGAGTGGTGGTAATTGCTTCAAAATACCTTCCCAGGACATACTTTAGTCTGTAGATTGATCCCTGAAAGTTTCATTTTCCTAACCTAACCCCTTTCTGAGATAGCAAGAAGTCAATTAACTAGAATTTTACCCAAAATTATTTACAGCTTCATAACTTTGCTTAATTCTATTTTATAAGGTTTTAAAGATATGCAAATACACTTCCTAAATTTTGAAAAAAAAAACATTGATATGGCTCAAAATTCTACTCAAATAACAGGAATTGCATTTTCAGATCTAAAGGCAGAGAAAAAGCAACTAGTAACTGAAAATTAGGGTAAAATGTTGTTTTGTCAAAATTTCAATAGGCACAGACCTGTCATGCAGGCAAATTTCAGGGCCCTCTAGAGAGAGAAGGAGTGGAGATGGGCACTTTAAAATACCTCCCCAGGACATACTTTATCCTATAGACCCATCCCTGAAAGTTTCATGTTCCTAAACTAAACCATTTCCAAGATATTATAGCTGCTTCACTATACTCCTTTGACACCCTCCCCAAGCTCCTTCTTAATTGCATTCCTATGAAATATACACACCCTTTCAACTCTTTCAATCCTCTCTATGTGTCCAAGAAGGCGATAACTTTTTTGGACCTCTGTCCTTCATTTGCCAAAGTAAACCTAGCCCCTGTCCCAAAAGTCCTCCATCTTATTTCCCTCCTCCAGCACCATCTTGCCCTCTCATCATCCCTTATGGCTACCCTATCAATATGATTATTGTTTGAGAGTTCTATCATGTGAAATGTTTCCTGCAATATATTTTAATTGCTCTCCCTTGTTGTCTCCTGATCATGTTTCATTTATATCCTTGTCCTTTCCTTTACCTTTCAATTCCCAAGATAAGTCTGCCCCTGACCCAGTTTCAGCCTACCCAATAATTACTCAAACTCATTGACTTTTGTGTCTCCCAAATCATTTTAAATTTCTGTTACTAAAGCTTTAAGTCTTATTTTGACAAGTCTAAAAAGATCTATCATAATTAAATCTGATTGATGTTATACCTGTTTCAAACACTAATTAGAAGCAAATTAAATCTTTTCAGACATTCTAAACTAGATGAAGCTAATAAGCTAAGAAACACTCAAAAGGGAAATTCACAAGTCTGTTCATTCCTACTACAAAAATATGGTTGAGGAACTGTTTACTAATAAGCAAAAAATTAGTATTCTGAGTTTAAAAAGCTGTGTGGCAGGAGTTTGACTTCAACCTACCTGAAACTATTTCCAATAATCTTGACTGATTCCTTGCTTCCATTATCCAGTGCCTTCCAGCATTGTCTTATCAATTACCAATGGATGATATTTCCTCTTCTCTGCCCTCTATTTCTCCATCTGAGATCAAGAAGAGAATTGGGAAACTAAGAAAAAAGCGTTTTTCATCTTGGAAATCCCGTTTCTTCTTGTTTGTGCTTTTAGTGACTTCCTTTCAAAGCCGTTAGGTTTCCTTTTCAGCAAGATTGGTGATTCTGAACACTTTTTATAAATATGGAAACAGGGTTTCATAACCTGCTTAAGAAAGAAAGACAGAAAGCATGATTTTGAAGGCGTTTGTCCTATTCCTCTAACTCCTATAAAGTCTTAGTAACTTCTGATTTATTAAAGTTAAAAAGTGAAAACATTTAAAATGTTTTTTTTTTCAGTGAAGTGCAAATTATGTTCTGGTCTTGAGAAGGCATTTGGTTGTGAGCCCAACTCACGTTAATTGCTGACTGTTTTGAGTTAACCTTCAAAAAGTATTTGATCTTGGTAACTACAATGTATTAGTTGAGAAACTTGTCATGGAGCTCTAAATTAATCTTTTCCTGGCAAAATTGGTTGCCTCCTTAATATCAAATAGTTCACAGGCAGTCAATATCAGAACCATTGTTCCAATCTCTTTCCTGTCCACAGTGGAGTAGTCCAAGGTACTCGCCTATATCCCCTACTTTTTTCAGTTATGAATTTTGAATATCGTTAAAGGATTTTCTGACAAATGAAAATTTGTCAATGACCTAACAGTGGTTGAGATTTGCTATAGAAATTTAATAAGTAACCCTATGAGCATCCTCAATGACTCCGAAATTTGAGCTTGGCGATTTGGGGCTTGTAATAGTAATTTTTTGAAAAACCTTATCTTAATAACCTGACGTTTTTGCAGGTGTACCTTAATAAAGTTGACTCAAAATTTCTATGTCAAGGGATGAATTTTATGGATCTTGTCATAATCAGGGTCTTGCTGAGGTTTCTGCAATACATTGTCATTGAAAGGCAAAAACTTTCTTATTAGTTCAAATCTGTCATGTGACATCACAAGGTAATGAGTTTCATTTGATCAGTAGCTGCAACAGGAGGACATTTTCACTATTCCTGTAAACAGAAGAATTCACATAGTGACAAAGACCATACTACCTTTCCATCATAATCAAGAAGTAGAAAAATTGGGATTTTTTTTTTTTTTTATAAGACAGTGGAATGCAACTTTAAATGAATATTTCGATCCTATATCTAAAACAAATGTAAAAAGAATATAAAAGAACTAAAATCTTTTCAAAACAGTCCGAGCACTAGTACTTCAGGAAAGTTCAACCAGAACTGGTACATCAAGTGGAGGGGAAAAAGCAATTCATTCAAGTGGAATAAAAGCATTTAAAAATAAAGACAAGCTCTCAAAACTAATCTTGCCGTTTTGGCAGCCAGCCTAGAAGGTCTATTTGTAACATGTTGAGTGGTATTGTTTACTGTTTTGTTAATACCATTTATTAAATCATGTTTAGTTAAATTTTTATATAAGGCATAAGTGAGTTTTACCCCAAATCGAGCAACCTGTTTTGTGCCTAAATCATTTCTAATAAGAGACGTTTCTTCAAAAAGCGTTTTATGGATAGGGTTATCAAAAAATGGCTGCTTAAAATAGGGTCAAAAGGAATATTTGTACTATCAGAATTTAAAGCATTAGTTAAATCATTTTTGTGCTGTTGTAGGTGTTTTTTCCAAATTTTGATGTGCTCTACCAATGTTGTAGTTGCTCCAGTCACATGGTGTTTGATAAACCCCTCTTTGGCAAGTAACTGGGGTTTTGTTGGGGTATGTATATGACAAGAATAGCTTTATCTCTAATGCGGCTGTTAATGATTAGATTGAACTGTCCAGAAATACTATCGATGCAGAGTCCATTTAAGTCAATATGTTCCATTTAAGAATAATTTAAGTAAAAACTGTGAATATACGTCAAGAAAATTTATGTAGGATGCTCTGATAACATTATGGCAGTGGAAATTTTTGTCAAAAGGTTGCAAAATAGTTCCATGGACAAAAATGTAATTTTGATGGGTTCTACCAACATTATAGTTGCCCTAGTCACATGATATTTGATAAACCTGTCTTTGGTGAGGAACTGGGGTTTTATTGTGTTTTATATGGGTATGTATATGACAGGAAAATCTTTGTCTCTGATGTAGCAGTTAATGATTGGAATGAACTGTTCAGAAATACTATCAGTGTAAAGTCATGTGACCCATTTAAGAGTCATTTAAACAAAAGATGGGAAGATAAGACAAGGTCCTATAGGATGCTCTGATAATATTATAGCAGTGGGAATTTTTATCAAAATAAAGCAAAATATTTCCAATGAGAAAAATGTATCCTTTGTGTACTCATTAACGCAATTAATTATTGTTGACTAAAAGTACAAGTTGTGATACAAGTCTCTCTAAATGCTCTAGCGGTTTTTATTGCTTCCCAGTGATCCATTAAAAAATAATGTGAGCTCCTTTCCAGAATCATATTTAGCCTGTGTGTTTGTGAGGTGCAAGCTAACCTTTTCACTCACTGGGTCCCAGTTTTTGGGGTCCTGGAATTGTTCATTATGTAAATGGACTGTATGTAATTTATATGGGTGGACTATATTGGCTAATGTAATTTATATATTGACGTCTATAGTAGGCATAAAGCCCACAAAGATGTAATCAACTGCTGTAAGTCACCTTCAATACCTGCACATAAGTGCTGGTAATCTGTATTTTAAAGGCACTGGGACTATACACAGACAGTTGCGCAATTTGTTTAGTCCAGTATTTCAAGGAACATTGTGTTTAGTAATAGTTGCTTACAGCCAGTATTAATGGCAAATAGACCATATGCATTGATTAGAGAATATGTGTTTAGTTTTCTTTCTATACTCAAGCCCCATTCATAATGAGATTTCACCAACACTGGATTTAGCTATTGCTAATGTGAGCCAATTAGATTTTTCATGAAGTTTTCTCATTGACTGAGAAGCTCTATGAAAATTTTACGTAAATTTTTATTGGCTCAAATTAGTGGCAAATAAATCCCATTATTAATATTTCATGGTTTACGGGTCTTTGTTCAAAATACTTTTATACCTGTACTCCTTCCTAAATAAATGTTGAGAGGTGGATTTAGGGAATTTAAAGATTTAAATACCTAGGTCTATGGGCTTTTATTGAGAGTCTTTGCATACTTGTACTCCTTCTTAAACGGGATTTTTTAGGGGTTATGAAAATGCGAGTTTAGCCGAGGTCTACGAAAAAGTGATTAGTTTGGCTATTGACAGTGTTTGAATTAACAGTCTAGAATAAAGTTTTATGGAACTAGTTTAGTTGTGGTTACTAGCAGGAGCTGTATTTTGAATTTTCACGTATTTTTTATCATTGTCTATTAAAAGGATTTTATCCCTATTTGAACTTTTATTTATCGTTGTGGAAAGGCAGTGTGGTCTTCCAAATTATCTACTTCATGTAGTTTGTAGTTAAAACGTTGTGGTCAAATTGTTTGTGATAAAATTGACTGAATCTTTGTGATGACTGTGGGCTAGTGGCTAAAAATTCAACTTAAAAGTCCGTTATACTGTAACTGTTGTGGATTTAGTGTACATTAATTGTTTTACCTCTCCCCTCTCTGAATCCACCCTTGCTTTAAACATCTGTGTTTATTTTAGAATCAAAGTTATGATCAGCCTTCTCCTGGACCTTGCCAATTCAAGTTACCTGCATATCACTGAATATATATCAGTTGAGGTCCAAGATTTGGTTGACCTTGTAGACACCTTTATTTCATTGACTAGTGTTCAAAAGAAGCTTGTATATTCATTTATTGGAATTGCTGCTACCAACGTATTTTTGACTTATTTGGCTTGGCAGTATTACGGTAGTCGAATCCACGAAAAGTTTTTGAATAAGGGAGGTGAGTAGATTTTTGCAACGATAAATAACAGCTCAAATAGGGATAAATCCTTTTATTAGCAGTGAAAAAAAAATATCCAAAAATATGCTGGATATTTCAATCACATGTACAATTGTCGTCATCTTAGTTTGACCAGGTTATGCTGTGAAATTATTTATTCATATTTGCAAATTGGGTGGAGCATCAGTGTCTGTTGCTCAGAAAAGTAGAAACATTTAAAATAACATGTCAAGAACTAATAGAACACCAAATTAAGTTAAAGGGGAAAAAAACAATGAGATAAAAAAAGAAATGAGAAAAATTACACACATATTTTACAATTTTATACTTGAATAACTAAAATCCGTCAATCCTACTACTGCTGCTGGCTGACTGTTCCACTGTTTAAGTGCCCTATAAGTAAATCAGTTCTGGCCAATTTTCCTTTTATTTTTAAGTTTTTTAGTAATTTTCTAAAAGATGTTCCTATGTTGCAAGGTAATGGCGAAATTATTTATATTAATTTTTACATATTGATTCAACAATTTCAGGTGTTTATGCTGGACAGAGACTTTTAGCTTCCAAGAAACACAAATTTATTTTCTAAGTAAGGGAGCATTTAGGATCTTGGGTTGGAGGGGGTCCTCCAGCTAACATCCACAACAAGTTCATAACGTTTATTTCTGAGTTAATTTATTGTTATGCTATAAAAGAGCCCTTTATATATAGTCCCAGATTTTTCTATAGTTTTTTACACATATACTCTTATTATATTATATTTTTATATTATAAATATACACTTTTATATTATATATTTTTTATATACTTATTTTTATTATATTATCCTTTATTTTATACTTTACTATATACTTTATATACTATATACTTTACTTTAATTTTATTATATACTCTATTTTTATTTTATATACTTTTATATTATATACTCTTTATATAGTCCCAGACTTGCTAAACTTTGGATCAGATTCAACATTAGAAAAACACTGTTTATTTTCCTTATGTTCTGATGTTTTTATTTCTTTTCGAATTAAATAGAAAAAACTAGTTTTTTTAACTGAAAGTAAGGAGTCACATTAAAACTTAAAACGAACAAAAATTATTCCGTATATGAAATGGGTTGTCCCCTCCGCAATCCCTCCCTCTTTACGCTAAAGCTTTTAATTGTTTTAAAAAGTAGAATTGTGGCAAAGAGTCAAATTTTAGCGTAAAGAGCGAGGGATTGCGGAGGGGACAACCCATTTCATATACGGAATAATTTCTGTTCGTTTTAAGTTTTAATGTCACTCCTTACTTTCAGTTAAAAAACTAGTTTTTTTTATTTAATTTCTGAACGTTTTTGAATTAATGGATGTTTGATTTTGACTCTCCGCACATAAATTATTGAATTGAAATTTGTATATTATTTTTTTGGCTAATTGGCTTTCTCTTAGTTTTGATCAGACGATTTTGAGAAAATGAGGGGTGGGGAAAGAGGCCTAGCTGCCCTCCAATTTTTCAGTTACTTAAAAAGGCTACTAGAACTTTTAATTTTTAACGAACGTTTTTATTAGTAAAAAATATGCGTAACTTAAGAATTAACTTACGTAACAAACTTTTATATTCTTATATTTTATTATGTGTACGAGGCGGTTTTTACCCTCGTTAATACCTCGCTCTTTACACTAAATCGTAAGTTTTGTCCCAATTCTTTAAGAATGACCCCTGAATCAAGAAGGCCGTAGAATAAATAGTTGAAATTACTAAAAATACTTTAGCATATTGAGCGAGGTATTTATCTCCTCCTAAATACCTCGCTCTTTATGCTAAAGTATTTTTAGAACCCCTCATATGCGTAATAATCTCCTTTCGTTTTAAATTTAAATGCTATTCCTTACTTTCAATTGAAAAAACGTTTTCATGTTTATTTTTTCATTGTTTTTTTTATAGTAATGCTAGAAAATCGTGCGCCCTTTTCATTTAATTTTTCTTCCCCCATGACATATTCCTCCAAGGAAAGATCCTCCCACGTAGCCCCCTCCCATCAACCCCACCCCCCCCCCCCCAAACCAAAAAAATCCCCATGAAAACGTCTGTACACTTCCCAATAACCATTACTATATGTAAACACTGGTCAAAGTTTGTAACTTGCAGCCCCTCCCCCAGGGATTGTGGGGGAGTAAGTCATTCCCAAAGACATAGTTATTATGGTTTTCAACTATGCGGAACAAAATGGCTATCTCAAAATTTTAATCCGTTGACTTTTGCGTGGGAGGGGGCCTAGGTGCCCTCCAATTTTTTGATTACTTAAAAAGGGCACTAGAACTTTTCATTTCCGTAAGAATGAGCCTTCTTGCAACACTCTAGGACCACTTGGTCGATACGATGACCCCTGGGAAAAAAAAACAACAAACAAATAAACACGCACCCGTGATTTGTCTTCTGGGAAAAAATACGAAATTCCACATTTTTTTAGATAGGAGCTTGAAATTTTTGCTTTAGAGTTCTCTGATACGCCGAATGCGAAGGTGTGATTTTCGTTAAGATTCTATTTTACTTTTAGGGGATGTTTCCCCCTATTTTCCAAAATAAGGCAAATTTTCTCAGGCTCGTAACTTTTGATGACAAAGACTAACTTAATGAAACTTATATATTTAGAATCAGCGTGAAAATTCGATTCTTTTGATATATCTTTTAGCATCAAAACTCATTTTTTTAGAGTTTCGTTTACAATTGAGCCGGGTCGCTCCTTACTACAGTTCGTTACCACGAACTGTTTGATTTACGTGTAATATCATCAGCATCCACCATAAAATTCCGAATTTTAGTGACATATGCAAGTCTGTTTAATCTGGACTCTCCTGTCCAATTCTTGAGGTAGGATTTTAGTAGCTTTAAGGTGGACATAACAAAATTGAACGAATACATACCGAGTAGATCCTGAGCCATCCCTCAAGACAGGGTCTGTAAGTTAGGCAACTTGTTCAGTGTTTACACATAGCATATGTTATTGAGAAAAGTATGTATGTTTGACCTTTACTTTCCAAGAAGGCGAAGGGTATTCAGATGAGCCTTTCAAAAAATGTTGAAGGGAGTATTGAACTAAATCAAAACATGTTATGTGCCTAAGGATTGTCAAAGGATACAATATAGGAAAAACTGAGTATATTAATTTGGAAAATTCAGGAAATGATAAGGGATGTGATCAAAACGGCAATATTTGCATGCTATCAATACTGCTATAATTATTTCCACTACTACTACCACACTACTGCATTTACAGTATGAAGGGCAAATTTGTACTAAATCAAAAGACGCTATGTGCATGCACATTGTCAAACTAGCGTATTTCAAGAGTCTATTTTGGTATTAACTTGAAAGTTTCAGAGAATACTTAAAGGGGAAGACCATGTTACCAAAAGGCATTATGTTCACCTTATAACTAATAATATTATTACTGCTACATTTACTACTACTACTACTCTTTCTATTGCAACTTATTTTAGGGCTAAGAGCATTGAGATGAAAATTTCTAGAAGTATATGAACATACAGGTTATCAAAAGGACATATTAACGATGTCACATCAATGGCTAATTGTATTAAGTTGAAACTTCTAGGACATGATGAGATGGATTTTCAGCTAACCAAAAAGCAATAGGTTAATACTGCTGCTGCTAGTATGACTACCGCTATTGAATATTATCACTAGTAACATACAACTACAACTGTGTTAGACAGTTGTAATATACACATTTGTACTACACCTACAACTATGTGTAGTTACATACAACAGGTAACTACAACTGTGACTACTATTACGACTACTATGCTCAATGGCATGAAGGTGAAAATTTCATGAAATTTTGAGGGGAATGAACTGAATCATAACACACCCTCTGTATGCAGGTTGTCAAAAGGGTGTAACAGCAATATCTTAGGAACAGTTAAGTGTGTGAAGTTGAAGCTAACAGGGCTTGTTGTGTTGGATGTTGAACTAACCAGAACATATTTCTGGTTAGAACTACATAGAACATATTTACCAATATTTACATAATTAGAACATATTTAGAACATATTTACATAAATAGAACATTTTTACCATATTTACATATTTACCAATATTTACATAATTAGAACATATTTACCATATTTACATATTTACCAATATTTACATAATTAGAACATATTTACCATATTTACATATTTACCAATAGAACATATTTGCATCATAGTGCTTCTGCTTCTACTGATACATCTGCTACTTACTATTATTACTACCTTTATTACTGCTACTGCCACTAAAGCTTAGGCTACTACTATTAATTCTACAGCTACTGCTACTGCTATTAATACTATGGATATTAAGGCGATAAGTTTGGGATATATAGGAACTGTAGGAACCTAAGTCGAAACATGCTATGTTCACACAGGTTGTCAAGCGAATCCATCAGAAATGGTTAATGGTGCGTATTAAGCTGAAACTTTCAGCATGTGCTGAAGGGGATGTTGAAGAAACCAAAGGTGCTCTGCCCATACTGTTACTAATGCTGATATAACTATTGATACTACGCAAGCTAAGGGTATTAAGGTGAAGCTTTTAAGGAATATTTAGGCGGATGTTGAACTAAATAAAAAAATAAAAAAAACTATGAGAACGTGGAATTTCAAGAAGGTGACAAAGCAATATCTGAAGAACAACTTATATTATAAATTTAGACCTTTAATGGTAAGTTTAGGGAGATTTTGAACTAGCCAGAAGGCACTTCATGTATACTTCTAATACTACCGCTACACTTAATGTAACTAATGATGCTAAAGGCATTAAGATGGAACTTTTAGGGAACATTTGGGAGTTTCAATTAAATAAAAAAGCTGTAGGGATGCAGGTTTTCAAAAGGGCATATAAGCAATATCCTAGGCAGCACCACTCTATATTAGATAGAAATATCATTGAAACTTTTAAAGCAGCTAAATCAATTCAAAATTAAAAGTTCCGGTGCCCTTTTCAAGAGCAAGAAGAGATTGGAGGGCAAGCAGCCCTTATCTTAAGCCCCTTCATTTTCCAATCACATCCAGTCAAAATGTTGAGACAGCCATTTTGTTCAGCATAGTAGAACGGCCCAGCAACTATGTCTTTAGGGGTATTAGGCATATCGACCCCCACAATTATGCAATTGGCCCATTATGCTTTAAAACTAAATATTACTTCAAAATAAATCAAAAGGCATTGTGTTTATGGTTGCCACTAAGACACCTCAGTAATATATTGAGATCGACTGGGGTAATAAGTCGAAACGTTTGGGGATACTACTATTACTGCTTCTGCTCTTACAATTTAATAAATAAAAAGAGTCTAAGTGTATCCAGGTTGTCAAAGAGTGTAGATCGAATCTTTTGGGGGTGATATTAGGTTGTTTTTTTTTTTAGGTCAACTTCACAAGCTATAAAATTAGAATAAACTAGAGCTAAGAGCTCATATGGCACTTGTGACTAGGCAAGAAGAGCTAAGAGCCAAGAGCTCATATGGTACGAGCTCTGACAAAATTCTAAGAATCAATTGATTGATTTAAAAGGAAAATCAGATGCTTAATGCCGGTCAGAATTTAAAATAAGAGCTCTGAGTCACGATGTCCTTCTAAATATCAAAATCAAACAGTTCGTGGTAACGAACTGTAGTAAAGAGCGACCCGGCTCAATAGTAACTAAAACTCTAAAAAATTGAATTTTGATATCAATAGCTACATCAAAAGAATCGCATTTTAATGTTGATTCTAAATATATAAGTTTCATCAAGTTTGGTCTTACCCATCAAAAGTTACGAGCCTGAGAAAATTTGCCTTATTTAGGAAAATAGGGGGAAACACACCCTAAAAGTCGTAGGATCTTAACGAAAATGACACCATCAGATTCAGCGTATGAGAGAACCATACTGTAGAAGTTTCAAGCTCCTATCTACAAAAATGTGGAATTTTGTATTTTTTGCCAGAAGACATATCACGGGTGCGTGTTTATTTATTTATTTGTTTGTTTTTTTTTGTTTTTTTTCCCAGGAGTCATTGTATCGACCAAGTGGTCCTAGAATGTCGCAAGATGGCTCATTCTAACGGAAATGAAAAGTTCTAGTGCCCTTTTTAAGTGACCAAAAAAATTGGAGGGCATCTAGGCCCCCTCCCACGCTCATTTTTTTCCCAAAGTCAACGGATCAAAATTTTGAGATAGCCATTTTGTTCAGCATAGTCGAAAACCATAATAACTATGTCTTTGGGGATGACTTACTCCCCCACAATCCCTGGGGGAGAGGCTGCAAGTTACAAACTTTGACCAGTGTTTACATATAGTAATGGTTATTGGGAAGTGTACAGACGTTTTCAGGGGGATTTTATTTTGTTTGGGGGTGGGGCTGAGGAGAGAGGGCTATGTTGGAGGATCTTTCCTTGGAGGAATCTGTCATGGGGGAAGAAAAATTCAATGGCAAGGGCACAGGATTCTCTAGCATTACTATAAGAAAACAATGAAAACGTTTTTTCAAATGAAAGGAAGAAGTAGCATTGAAACTTAAAACGAACAGAGATTATTACGCATATGAGGGGTTCTAAAAATACTTTAGCATAAAGAGCGAGGTATTTAGGAGGAGATAAATACCTTGCTCTTTATGCTAAAGTATTTTTAGTAATTTCAACTATTTATTCTACGGCCTTTCTGATTCAGGGGTCATTCTTAAAGAATTGGGGCGAAACTTACGATTTAGTGTAAAGAGCGAGGTATTAACGAGGGTACAAATCCCCTCGTATACATAATAAAAATATAAGGTTATGAAAGTTTGTTACGTAAGTTAATTCTTAAGTTACGTATTTTTTTACTAATAAAAACGTTCGTTAAAAATTAAAAGTTCTAGTTGCCTTTTTAAGTAACCGAAAAATTGGAGGGCAACTAGGCCTCCTTCTCCACCCCTTATTTCTCAAAATCGTCTGATCAAAACTAATAGAAAGCCATTTAGCCAAAAAAAAAGAATTAATATACAAATTTCATTTTAATAATTTATGTGCGGAGAGCCAAAACCAAACATGCATTAATTCAAAAACGTTCAGAAATTAAATAAAAAAACTAATTTTTTTAGCTGAAAGTAAGGAGCGACATTAAAACTTAAAACGAACAGAAATTACTCCGTATATGAAATGAGTTGTCCCCTCCGCAATCCCTCGCTCTTTACGCTAAAGTTTGACTCTTTGCCACAATTCTACTTTTTAAAACAATTTAAAGCTTTAGCGTAAAGAGCGAGGGATTGCGGAGGGGACAACTCATTTCATATACGGAGTAATTTCTGTTCGTTTTAAGTTTTAATGTCGCTCCTTACTTTCAGCTAAAAAAATTAGTTTTTTTTATTTAATTCATTAAGATCCGATCACCCACTCGTAAGTTATAAATACCTAATTTTTCTAATTTTTCCTCTCCCTTTAGCCCCCCAGATGGTCGAATCTGGAAAAAAATCACTTTATCAAGTCAATTTGTGCAGCTCCCTGACACACCTACCAATTTTCATCTTCCTAGCACGTCCAGAAGCACCAAACTCGCCAAATCACTGATCTCCTCCCCCCAACTCCCCCAAAGAGAGCGAATCTGGTACGGTTAGGTCAATCTCGTATCAAGGACATTTACTTATTCTATCCACCAAGCTTCATCCCGATTCCTCCACTCCAAGTTCTTTAAAGATTTTCCCCTCCAACTCCCCCCAATGTCAAAAGATCTGGTCGGGATTTGAAATAAGAGCTCTGAGACATGAATTCCTTGTAAATATCAAATTTCATTAAGGTCCGATCACCTATTCGTAAGATAAAAATACCCCAATTTTCACTTTTTCCAAGAATTCTGGTATCCCCCTCCAACTCCCTCCAATGTCACAGGATCTGGTCGGAATTAAAAATTAGAGCTTTAAAGCACAATATCCTTCTAAATATCAATTTTCATTAAGATCTGGTCACCCTTTCGTAAGTTACAAATTCCTCATTTTCCAAATGCCCCCCCCCCCCAACTCCACCAAAGAGAGCAGATCCGGTCTGGTTATGTCAGTCACGTATCTTAGACGGGGTTTTATTCTTCCCATCCAGTTTCATCCTGATCGCTCTGCTTTGAGTATTTTCTAAGATTTCCGCCCTCCCCCCCAACTGACCCCGTGCGTTTTCTATGATTTTAGGTTTTCCCACCCCAAACTCCCCCAATATCATCAGATCCGGTCGGGATTTAAAATATTAGCTTTGAGACACGATATCCATCTAAATATCAAATTTCATTGGGATCCGATCACCCGTTCTTAAGTTAAAAATACCTCGTTTTTTTTCTAATTTTCAGAATTAACCCCCTCCCCCAACTACCCCAAAGCGAGAGGATCCGTTACGGTTATGTCAATCATGTATCTAGGACTTGTTCTTATTTTTCCCACGAAGCTTCATCCCGATCCCTCTACTCTAAGTGTTTTCAAAGTTTTAGGTTTCCCCCTCCCAACCCCCCCCCCCCCCAATGTCACCAGATCTGGTAGGGATTTAAAATAAGAGCTCTCAGACACGATATCCTTCTAAATATCAAATTTAATTGAGATCTGGTTACCCGTTCGTAAGTTAAAAAATACCTCATTTTTTCTAATTTTTCAGAATTAACCCCCCCCCAACTACCCCAAAGAGAGCGAATCCGTTCCGGTTATGTCAGTCATGTTTCTAGGACTTGTGTTTATTTTTCCCACCAAGCTTCATCCCGATTCCTCCACTCTAAGTGTATTCCAAGTTTTAGATATCCCCCTCCCCCTCCCCATCCCCCCAATTTTACCAGATCCGGTCGGGATTTAAAATAAGAGCTCTGAGACACGATATCCTTCTAAATATCATATTTCATTGAGATCCGATCACCCGTTCATAAGTTGAAAATACCCCATTTTTCTTTTTTTTTAATTAACCCCCCCTCCCCCAACTACCCCAAAGAGAGCGGATCCGTTCCGGTAGTCCGTAGGACTTGTGCTTATTTTTCCCATCAAGTTTCATCCCGATCCCTCCACTCTAAGTATTTCCAAGATTTTAGGTTTCCCCCTCCCAACTCCCCCCCAATGTCACCAGATCCGGTCGGGATTTAAAATAACAGCTTTGAGACATTGAATTACAGACTGGGACACCGGAACACAAATAACGACCGGGACACAGGGAATATAAATGACGACCGGGACACAGGGACACAACTGCAACGGGGACGCCGGGGGCACAGGGGGGATATATAAATAACGACAGGTACACAGGGAATCTATATATATAAAAATAAGTTGTCTGTCTGTCTTACTATCTATCGAGTTAAGTCATGTCGTCATGAAGTTAGTTGTCGTCATGTTTGTTATGACGGTGACGTCATTAAAAGTATTTAAGAAAATCGTTCAAAGACAAATTTTTAATTGTAAGAAGATCGTGGACGGAAAAATGTTTAATTGTAAAATGACTGAGGAACCTACAATGGCAACAGCCGAGGAAGCTGGTCAAAGAGTCTATGCCAAAAAACTTGCGGCTGATAGGGAAAGTAAGAAAAGAAAGCGTGCCGAGGAATCACAAGAACAGCAACAAAACAGGCTTGCGGCTGATAGAGAAAGTAAGAAAAGAAAGCGTGCCGAGGAATCACAAGAACAGCAAGAAAACAGGCTTGCGGCTAAAGAACGCAAAACCGCGCAGTTAGATGCAAATCCACCTGGACAGCGAGAGTCAAAACATATCAAAACTGAAAATGATAGCGATGATGATTGAGTTTGGGATTTTGACTTAGATAAGGTCATCAATGCCTACCAGATTTTAGTTAAAAAAAAACAAAGGTTCGGCGATATGTATTGTGATATGCACAATGGAATGTTCCAATGTTCCATGGAATGACACAGGGAATGTTCAATTAGCAATCACCATCAACAAAGCTCAAGGGCAATCATTAGAATCATGAGGTATAGATCTGAATACGGATTGTTTTTCCCATGGACAATTATATGTTGAATGCTCAAGAGTCGGTAAACCTGACAATCTATTTGTATACACAGACAATGGGACAGCAAAGAATGTTGTACATTCGCAAGTTTTATGTAGTTAAAAACATATATATATATATATATATATATATATATATATATATATATATATATATAAAGAGGGATATATATCCCTCTTTTTAGCAACAATAGGTAAACTAAATATAATAAATTTTACTAAATCACAAATACTAACACATTGCAAAAAACCTGAATGAACTAAACAATTATAGAATTCATCTTTACCATGTGGCTAATTCTTAAAAAAATCCGCTCAATTAGAAAGACAATTCAAAATAAATGGCGCTGCAACAGTGTGTCTATGTGCAACAATGCAACAATTATTATAAGTGTCTATTTTTAAAAACCTTTTACTAGATAAGAGGAAAGATTTCTTGATAACAGTTTCACAGGTGGGACAAACTAGTGTTCGTATAAAAATAAGTTGTTTGTGCGTTGTGTGTTGACTGAAGTCATGTTTGTCGACTGACGAAATGACAGACCGGGACACGGGGATTATCAATGACGACCGGGACACTCAAAGAGAAATTACAGACTGGGACACCGGGACACACATAACGACCGGGACACAGGGAATATAAATGACGACCGGGACACAGGGACACAACTACAACGGGGACGCCGGGGGCACAAGGGGGATATATAAATGACGACGGGGACACAGAGAATGTTCGATTAGCAATCGCCATCAACAAAGCTCAAGGGCAATCATTAGAATAATGAGGTATAGATCTCAATACGGATTATTTTTCCCATGGACAATTATATGTTGCATGTTCAAGAGTCAGTAAACCTTACAATCTATTTATATGCACAGACAATTGGACAGCGAAGAATGTTGTATATTCGCAAGTTTTACGTAGTTAAAAACATATATATGTATATAAGTATGTATATATATATATATATATATATATATATATATATATATATATATATATATATATATATATATATATATATATATATATATATATATATATATATATATATATAAATAAGTTGTCTGTGGATGAGTCTGTCAGGTGACGTCATGTTTGTGTGTTGACTGACGTCATGAAGTTAGTTGTCGTCATTTTTGTTATGACGGTGACGTCATTAATGATATTTAAGACATGCGTTCACGTAGAAATCTATTAATGTTTAACTTTAAAATAACTGATGAACTTACAATGGCAACAGCCAAGGAAGATGCTCAGAGAGTCTATGCCAAAAAACTTGCTGCTGACAGAGAAAGTCAGAAAAGAAAGCGTGCCGAGGAATCAAACAGCAAAGAAACGGGCTTGAGGCTGATAGAGAAAGAAAGAACAGAAAGCGTGCTGAGGAACTACCAGAGCAACGCGAAAGCAGACTTGCTGCTAAAAGAGAAAGTGAAAAAAGAAGGCGTGCCGAAGAACTACCAGAGCACCATGAAACCAGACTTGCTGCTAAAAGAGAAAGTGAAAAAAGAAGGCGTGACGAGGAATCACATGAACAGCAAGAAATCAGGCTTGCTGCTGATAGAGAAAGTAAGAAAAGATAGCGTGCCGAGGAATCAGAGCAACCTGAAAGTTATCGCCTGGCATTCAGGTACAGCCCAGTCGATGATTATAGATTGAGTAGATGTGTTCAAATCGGGACTATGTCTAAAATTTGTCCCTATTGCAAGGCCTTGAAATTCAATGGTGAAACAATGGGAATGTGTTGCGCCTCAGGAAAAGTTTAACTTCCTCTATTGGCTGCACCACCAGAGCCATTGAAGACTTTCCTTACTGGAACTACGTCAGAATCTAAGCGTTTTTTGTCACAAATCAGAAAATATAACTCATGTTTCCAAATGACGTCGTTTGGAGCCCAAATCGAAAATCCAGATCAATTTGTGTCTACTTTCAAAGTAAAAGGGCAAATTTATCATAGAGCAGGGTTCCTTCTTCCATTCTCAGGCGAGAATAATAAATTTTTACTATTGTACTTCATCAGTGATAGAAATTCTGAATTGAATGCACGTTGCGAAATTTCTCCCAACGTTGAAAGGACAATCGTTTCCCAATTGCAACATCTTTTCCACGAAAATAATAATTTAGTGCGTCTGTTCAAAACAGCCATCGATTTGATGCCTACTGATACGCATAAAATTGTTATTTCCGCTGACAAAACGCCTCCTGGCCAACATGTGCGTAGATACAATGCTCCAACTATCGACGAAGTGCCAATCGTTATGGTCGGTGATCAGTTTTTACCTCGAGATATTATTCTTCATAAGCGAAACGCTCAGTTGTTAAGAATTGCTGAAACTCATCGATGCTACGATGCCCTACAATATCCTATCATTTTTTGGGATGGAGCCGACGGCTATCACTTTAATATTAAATTGATGAATCCAGCCACTAACAAAGAAATGAATAAGAAATGTAGTGCAATGCATTATTATTCCTATAGACTAATGATTCGGCAGGATGAAGAAAGTTATATTTTAAAATGCCGTGAATTGTTTCATCAATTCGTCGTTGATATGTATGCTAAAATTGAATCAGAACGTTTGCTATATATCCGCCTGAATCAGACCAAGCTCCGCTCTGAACAATACATTCACTTGCGAGATGCAGCTATAAATGACGGTAATACCACAAACGTTGGAAGATTAACAATTTTACCTTCGTCATATGCTGGCAGTCCCCGTCATATGCATGAATATGCTCAAGATGCTATTGCGTATGTTCGTCTCTATGGTCGTCCAGATTTATTTATTATTATCCTTTGAGTATTTGAGAACTGTAAACGGTACTATACATGACACTTACCGTAGGGCATGCCAAGCTCTGAATTTATTGGAGAATGACCAACACTGGGATAACTGCATCAATGACGCGTGCGAAACGTCAACCCCAAGTCAAATTCGTGCATTGTTTGGCATCATTTTAACAACTTGCTCTCCATCAGCTCCTACAGAGTTATGGGAAAAATATAAGTCAAAAATGTCCGAAGATATACTCCATCGAAAACAGTTAGAGACGTCAGATATGACTTTTGATTTTACATCAGAAATTTATAACTACACTTTAGTTATTATAGAAGATTTGTGCGTACGTATGGCAAACAAACCTCTTCAGGATTTGGGAATGCCTTCACCTAACCGTATCGCTGCTGTTTCGACATGTGTAGAATTGGATCGTGAACAAAGTCACAGTACGAGTGATCTATTGTCGTATGTACAAAATAACATTTCCAAGTTAACGTCGGAACAAAAAGACATTTATGATACGATAATGGATTGTGTCGATAACAACGTTGGAGAAATTTTCTTTTTGGATGCGCCAGGAGGTACTGGTAAAACGTTTGTGATAAAACTGATTCTGGCATCAATTCGATCAAAAAATGATATAGCGTTGGCAATTGCGTCGTCCGGAATAGCCGCAACATTGATGCCTGGTGGAAGAACTGCTCATTCCGCTTTGAAATTGCCTCTGAATTTGCATTCTACAGAAACTCCCACGTGCAATATTTCCAAATCATCTGGGATGGGTAAAGTATGCAGCAATGCAAACTTATTATTTGGGATGAGTGCACAATGGCACACAAAAAATCGGTTGAGGCTCTGGATCAATGCTTGAAAGATTTGCGAGGGAAGTCGAAACCCTTTGGCAGCACATTAATATTGCTTGCGGAAGATTTCAGGCAAACATTACCTATAATACCTAGATCAACTCCTGCAGACGAAATGAATGCTTGCCTGAAAAATTCTAATTTATGGGTACACGTAAAAACATTAAAATTAACTACAAATATGCGTGTCCGATTGCAAAACGATGACTCTGGTCAAACATTTTCAGATCAATTGCTGGCAATTGGAAACGGAAAGCTCCCAGTAGACTCAATTTCAGGACGTATACAACTACCTGCTGATTTCTGTAATTTAGTGACGTCCAAAAATGAATTGATTGAAAAAGTATATCCGAATATTCTAAAAAATTATAAAAATAATAAATGGCTAAGTGATAGAGCGATTCTCGCACCCAAAAATATAGACGTCCACGAAATCAACAATATTGTTTTGACCAAAATTCGAGACCAGGCAGTCCTTTACAAGTCAGTCGACACAGTTTTAGAACCAAATGAAGCGGTTAATTATCCATCTGAATTTTTAAATTCCGTGGATCTTTCAGGGTTTCCACCACACGTGCTACAACTAACAAATAGGCGTACCAATAATACTTTTAAGAAATATCAACCCACCAAAGCTTTGCAATGGCACGCGACTTGCCGTAAAAAAAACAATGGCAAACCTAATAGAGGCCACAATCTTGACAGGGCCTTTTGAGGGTTAGGCTGTTCTCATTCCTCGCATTCCCATGATTCCAACGGATCTGCCTTTTCAATTTAAAAGATTGCAATTCCCAATTCGATTAGCATTTACAATCACCATTAACAAAGCTCAAGGTCAATCATTAGAAAAATGTGGTATAGATCTTAATACTGATTGTTTTTCCCATGGAAAATTGTACGTTGCATGTTCGAGGGTCGGTAAACCTGACAATCTATGTATATGCAGCGACAATTGGACAGCGAAGAATGTTGTATATTCGTAAGTTTTACGCAGTCAATTTGTATTGTATCTATCTATCTATCTATATAAAAACAAGTTGTGTGTATGCATGTTTGTTTGTTTGTAAAAAGAGCGTTTGCATATGACGTCATTATTAGTACATACGGCTTTGTATATGCACAGACAATGGGAAAGCCAAGAATGTTGTATATTCGCAATTTTTACGTAGTTTGAAACACATATATAAATCTATCTATATTCACAGATGGGACACAGGGACACAACTACAATGGCGCGAAACTAATATGGCGCGTAACGACTTACGCGCGCGGGGGGGCTTTGGGGGGCGCGAAGCGCCCCACCAACTAGGTGTTGGGGTGGCGCTTCGCGCCACCCCAACAGCTAGTATTTATATATAAATAGATATATATTCACATCACCATATATAGATATTTACATCACCTGTGAATATCTATATTCACAGGTGGGACACAGGGACACAACTACAATGGCGCGTAACGACTTACGCGGGCGGGGGGTCTTGCTTGGGCGCGAAGCGCCCCCACCAACTAGGTGTTGGGGTGGCGCGAAGCGCCACCCCAGTAGCTAGTATATTTACATACATGTATATATGACACCCTCTGGTGTACATTATTTATTCATGGACCCTTGTGAACTTTCCTTCTGGTCAAATTATGCACATTTATATGTGCAAATTATGCACATCACCATATATAGATATTCACATCACCTGTGAATATCTATATTCACAGGTGGGACACAGGGACACAACTACAATGGCGCGTAACGACTTACGTGGGCGGGGGGCTTGCTTGGGCGCGAAGCGCCCTCACCAACTAGGTGTTGGGGTATATATATATATATATATATATATATATATATATATATATATATATATATATATATATATATATATATATATATATATATATATATATATATATATATATATATATATATATATATATATATATTACCCGCCCAATGGCACCCTCTGGTGTACATTATTTATTCATGGACCCTTGTGAACTATACTTATTTCCATCTTTTTACTCCTTACATGAATTGGAGAAAGTCTTTATATTCTCAGCTGATTAGAGTCCCTCCCAATACTTTTCCCGCAGACGTTAACTAGAGACCCCTCAACACAAATTATTGACAGTTCCTTCTGGTCAAATTATGCACATTTTCTGTTAATCTGGTTTAGTCAATTACTTCTGAGATCTAACACGTTTCTGGAATTATAAAAATCTTTTTCAACAGATTATCCGCATCTGCTATTCAACATATTCAATTCAATACTTTTCAAGTTTGAAAACACAATTATTATTTTAGACAAGGGGAAAACTTTCCGGGGGATACTGACGGGGAGGATGGAGTTCCATGCGACAATGAATTTGATTTGCACATCTTTTTCCGACTCTTTGCGTATGTAATTTAATAAAATTGATTAGGTAATGTTTATAAATCTAGGGTAAATGACAATTTTATTCAGTCTGGGAATAATTCTACTATGGGATAGCTCACATTATCACGAAGATAATTCACGTTTGAAATAAAAAATTGATGTTCATATTTATCCATTCAATACGTTGTTGTGTTTTTCAATTTATTGACTAGGTCCCCCCAATAAAGGGGAATCGTCGGGGGTTGGATATTCCAGGTGAGAATTTTCCGCTGAAGAAATTTTTCAAATACTTTTTAATTTAAAAATACGATCATTTTTAACACACAAGAAGGGGGAAATACAAGACATTCCTCTGGGGAAAATTTTCTGCTGAGGGAATTTTCCAGGAAAATATTTTCCTTGAGTTTCTTTTCTTTTTTAGTCGCAGCACCGCACAAGCTAGTTATAATTATATAGTAATTTTTTAGTATTGAGGGTTAATCTCGATTGATTCTGCTTGCTTGGAACAGTGAGGTCATATTGCTTATTCTATGACACAAGTAACTTACACATACTCCCTGCAACCCCACTTTTTTTCTTTTTTTAGTGGCCTCTTAAAAGAGGCTTTACCCAGAGTAGGGAGTTACCGGATTTGGCCCTCCCTCCCATCGAAATATCTGTCCAACTCTTAAAAGTAGCAAAAATGTCACGAATCAATTTTGATGCGTGTTTTAAAGTTTTTTGTAAACCTCTCCTCCTCCTCCCCCCTCGCCCTGTGAACACTGAGCAAAATCCAGGATATGCCTTTGGCCTCTGCTGTACGGGAAGAGCTCCAGAGACTGATTTACAATCTTAAGTTGTCACAAGGATGCACTCCAAGAATTCGAGAATTTTCATCTATCAAAAAAAAATTTCTGAAAAATTCTACCGAGGATAGAAACTAAAAATGTGGTTTTGGGGAATATATTTGTCATTTTTTTGTCGATTTTGTTGTTTTTCGATTTCGGTTCAAATCATAAAAACGACATTTTCAATGAAAATGCCACAAAAAAGTAAAAGATACTAAATACATACCTCCTAAGTTTTGGCCCTTCCGCTAGTCTTGAAAAATATCCATTTTTGGTATTTTCATGGAAAAAAATGTTGTCAGAATGTTAAAAAAGGGTGAAATGCATAGGAATTACAAAAAACCTTTGGGAATACTTTTGAAAATTACAAGATTTAGGAAATCCTTGTCCCTACGCAGAAAAACTGAATCTTCATCGCCCATTTAGAAATACGTACCGGAAAAGAAACTCACCCAAAAAACCTTGGATAAGTCTATCGCTTTAAAAATCTGTCAAGGAAAAAAATCGACTCTATAAGATAAAAATGAAATACCCCTCAGCTCATAATGTACAGCGATTCAAAAATTATAAAAAGTTGCTGGTTAAAATTCATAGAACAAGTGAACAAATTTATTATGAAAATTCATTTAAAAAATTGGATTTACCTTGGACTACATGGAAATTAATAAAGGAAAAAAATTGGAAACAATACTAATACATCACACCCTGAAGTGATCATCTTTGAATAAATGGTTTGCGTGTAACTGCCTAGCTCCGAACTTTTCCATAGCCGAATTCATTACCTTAGGATTGTTCTTGATGAACTTTTATCTTTCCGTAAGCATTCTGATTATTTGAGATTGAAACTTGGCCATCACTTGTTGTGATGATTGTTGTGATGCCCTTCACTTGTTGTGATGGTTTTCCTCATAGATTGGAACAGGCGTTTCCTTTCTCCATCCTTCAAATTTTATACCATTCTCTAATTGAATCATATCTTAATTATTGCCCCTTAGTTTATCTCAACACATCCATGGTCCATCTGCAACCTCTTCAGATAATTCCAAATAAGGCAATTAGAATTCAGGGTGCTTTTGTTCATCGCCCTGCGAGACTTAAAAATCTGTCAGAAACCCAAACTTTATATATTTTTCTCAATATACTTAATCTCAAACAATTGAAGGACGCGCATACAGCAATGTGGTATTATGATATCCAATCCTCAGCAAATTATTTCCATGATTTGGGTATAATTGGGACTCCCACTTCTCCTACCCACTGCATCCGCTCCAAGAAGTATCGCCTTCCGCCAATCAAATCAGAAAAAGCTAGATTCTCAATCAGATACCAGATTCCTCATATTATAAATAAACTTAACTTAGTAGAAATGTCCCGAAGTTTCACAAGTGATTTTCTTTGAGAAAACATATTTCAAAAATATTTCTTTGCATGGATGTCGGGATTGATTAATAATAGATTTTAGTATGTATTTTGCTGTGGTGTTCTCACGCTGGGGTGGCCTCCTCTATGATCTCCTACCTTGTATGTTTTTTTTGTCTTAGTTTTTTTTCTCTTTTTGGAATTATTAGTATGACGAGACGTTGTGTTTTTTTTCTGTGCATTTGTACTGCCCCAGGCTTACGAGCTCTGCTCTCTGTTGGGGCATAATATTTTTTTTGTATATTTTTAATTGGAATTAATAAATATTGATTGATTGATACGCCCCTGGGTGTGTACCTGCATAGTCTCGATAGTAGAGTGCTTTTATAAAGTTCTCTTGGAGGATCCATTGATTCACTTTTGACTAATATGATTGAAAACGTGCGTAATACAAAACACAACATTGCTAAAACTGAGAGAAAAAATTACCTTAAATAGGTGTTTTATTTGATTTTGTGAGGTTTCTGTATTGTAGCGTTTTTTTTTTTTTTTTTTTTTTTTTTTTTTTTTTTTTTTTTTTTTTTTTTTTTTTTTTTTTTTTTTTTTTTTTTTTTTATAGATGCCTCTGCTGTGCGGGAAGAGCTCCAGAGTGGGATATCCGATCTGAAGTTGTCACAAGAACACACTCCAAGAATTTGAAAAATGCCTTCAATCAAAGAATTTTTCAAGAAGAAAGCTGCAGATATCAGATTTAAATCTGCTGGTGCAGCTCATAAGCTTACTGAAGCTAGGTCGAGGCCTGTCCCAGCTAGGACAGAACCAGTGAAGCGTGAAGCAAGTGGGCCATCAGATGCCCAAATAGCAGCTGGTAGTGCTGCACTAGCTAGACTGGAAAAGCTGAACAAACAGGACTATAATAGGTTGGTATTATTTTGTAATTGTTTTTTTACGAGTTTTAACCCTGTTCATTAAGCTATTTTATGTATATTATAAATACTCGAGGGCGACTTTACGTGCTATGGTTGCCCCATCCTTTCATTTTCCAAGTTTTAAAAATTTCTAATTTTTCCCAGTGACAGGAATTTGATTAATTTTGAACTTTTTAGTGCATGCAGGGTACTGTGATTAAAAATCACGTTGATTTGATTTTCAAGCACTACCTTTTTAGTTAAAAATTTCATTTCCGTAATAAGAGGCTAGCTGTCACCCCGTTGACACCCATATTGGGCACTTAGTTGAACTAACTCTCATGGTAATTTGTCTCAATTGGATGAGTTTGTTCAAACTAAATTAGCTCGACCTAACCCATCGAAATGAAGAGAGATTAGGGGTATTAAATTACGCCTGAGAGTTGAATGAACCAATAAGTCCTGCCACTTTGGTCTCAAAATCATTTTTATGTTGATTGAACTAAGCTCATGAACAAATAAAGTTGAATGAACGATTAAGTTTGTCTAACCTGCTAAATTTCTTCCAGTGGCATGGACATGGTTTCTCACAGGTATGATTCGTTCATATTTCGCATATGGTATTTGACTTCATTATATGTTGGTATTGAAGGCTTTTGAAACAACTAATTATATATAAGAGATTTAAACTTTTTGAAGAAAAGACCCTTCGTGGAGGCATCCTATTGTAGATAAATTAGCCAGGAAGAGGCTCACATACTTAGTCAAACAGTTCGTGGTAACTCCACGCCCTCCCCGGGATAGCCAATACTCCTACGCTTCAGTACTAATTTATTATTAAAGGCAACTGAAAACACACTTGTTTGTAGCAAAAAGGAAAAGAATGTGATTCCGAGATGATGGTATGCTTGCTACCCTGAACATTTTGACCAACAGAGAATCATTGTTCCTCTCTTTTGGCTTAAAATATCAAACTGGACAACTAATCAGGTGGAATATATCTTCTATTTCATCTTATTGCCTAAAAATTTCTCACTGGAATATAGGAGAACCAATCATATTTTAGAAATGAAGCGTCAGTTTGCATTACTTTCTTAGTGGGATTGCCTTGCAAAAAAAAAAAAAAAATCTGGAAATGATAAGATTGGGTTTGGAGACAATACGTCACCGACATAAACAAACAGATTTAAACTGTATATTTTACCCAGAGGGCTATAAGAAGGGGCTATGGAGCTGTAGGAAAATTTACAGTCAGTGGACGTGATTTTAAGTGGCTCTAGAGGTATAGGAGGTAAAGTAGTCCCCCTTTGTATGAGCTTTTAGAAAAGATGATTTAATGTAAGCTTTATTACAGCCAGTGGACGTGATTTTAAGGGGCTCTAGAGCTAGTGGAAAGGAATTCTTCGTTGTATGAGTCCATAAATGTGGTTTTAGATAAGATGATTTTATGTATAGTTTGTTACAGTCAATGGTTGTGATTCAAAGGGGCTATAGAGATATAGGAAAGGAACTCCTCGTTGTACGAGTCCTTAAATGTGCTTTTAGATAAGATGATTTTATGTATAGTTTGTTACAATCAATGGTTGTGATTCGAAGGGGCTATAGAGATATTGGAAGGGAACTTCTCGTTATACGAGCCCTTAAATGTGCTTTTAGATAAGACGGTTTTATGCATAGTTTGTTACAGTCAATGGTTGTGATTCGAAGGGGCTATAGAGATATAGGAAAGGAACTCCTCGTTGGACGAGTCCTTAAATGTGCTTTTAGATAAGATGAATTTTTGTAAGCTTTGGTAAATGTACAATTTGAACAAACATGTGCCACTCTTATTTTGGGATAATATAATCTCCCTGCCATCTCTGCCATCTTTCTGATTCAAGTGAAACTTTAAATTGAACTGGTGCAGCATAAGTGGAGTTTATGGATTGCAGTATTTTTGCCTTTTGGAACACTATAGTACTTCTTTGTACACGTTTTTGGAACTTTTTTTAAAAGGTTTTTATTTGTAACTTTTTTTCGTTTTTGTAAACTTTATAAATTACATTTGTCATAGTTTTTTTTTTCAATTGAAATCGATTGTTGTTCATCTTAAACTGATACAATTTGTTTCTATTGAGGTTGTGATTTGAAGCGAGAATAGCCCTTAAAAAAATCTCTTGATAAGCAATCAACAGTCCAGAAGCGGCAAGAGATATAATTTAAAACTTTTGTCGAATATCTACAGAGAATTATTGTTGCATGACCCGTTCTGCGGATGAAAGACGACAAATTGCCAAATATTGTCCTTTTCGGCCAACCATCTAGGGCCATACGGAATGCAGGTCGTCCCGAAATTGGGTTAGAGTAGGTCGTAAGAAGAGAAATTAGGACTCCTTGGAAGGTTGTAAAGAGGGAGGCTCTGAATAGATTTTAATGGATTAGGGGGTGCGTAGCTCTGGCTGCCTAAGGCCAACACATCTGCGGGAAATGTAGAAAAAATTATGTAAAATGTTTCTTTTTTTAGCCTTCTGAATAGCTGTGTATATTTAATTTTACTGACCCTCATAAATGTGAAAATACAACACAGATGGAGTAATCAATAGAAATAAAGAAAAAACGTGAATCAAGTACAATCGATCTAACAAAATATATATAGAAAAAAAGAGAAAAAAAGGTACAATCAGTATAGAATATTTTCAAAGGTACTTTAATTATTAAACTGCTTCTGGCGCCTGTTATTTTTTTTTTTTTTTTTGCACCTGGATCACAGGATTTGCAACTCGAAATAATATTGGCAAATAATTATTATTAGTCCAAAGGTGAAGAAATATGGACAACAAATGTATCCAAGCCAGGATTTACGTATAGGCTCAGTAGGCCCGGATCTAGGATGCTGAGGGGTGCAAAAAAAGCTCTGAGCATTGTTTTTTCTTAACAAAAACTGGACTGATGTAATCCATCGTCAAAGTGCCAGTGCCCTTTGCTGTTGCGCTGCCTATTCACAGAAAAACGATATTCTAGAAGTTTGATAAAATCTCCGAATTTTTGGAGATTTTCCAAAAAAAAATCTTGCAAAAACGGAGTGGTGAAAACGCTTGGGCCTAGGGACGCTCAAGATTTAAGTCTAGCCCCTATATACTTCCTAGCTAGGATATGATGATTATATTTAGCTTTACTGCAACTACTAGACCATATATTTTCCTAGATTTACTAGCAAATGATTGCTTTAAAATTCGCTATGTAGCCTGAAGACCTAATTAAAAAACGAAACTAAGCTCTAAACTTAATTTTAGAGATTTCGTATGTCAAAATAAACTATAAAATTATAACTCTATTTACAGCTTTAGTGTTTGTTATGCAGTTGTATCAAAAACTACCCATATGTTTTTTAAGAAGGATTATTCTAATTTTCTTTTTAGATCACTTAATGCTATTCGAGCTCAAGCAAGAAAAGAGATCGAAGAAGAGCGGAAACAGTTGAGTGAACCTTCTAGTGAAGGCGCTGTAGGTAATTTGCAATCTGTTAAGGCTGCTCTTCCATCCCAGCTCGCAACATCTGGAGTTTTCTACACATGCCCTATGATTGGTAAGGCTCTGATTATTTTCAAATTTAAGAGGGTGTCCTTAAGGTCTGAATTTTTCTTATTTATCGTTGGGCTCCTTTTTGTTTCCTTAGGCATCGTTTTTGGTTTATTGTAGGAAATTGGTAAGGATCTCATTCAGTAGCTCCCAAATTAATTTTTTCTACCGCCCCCCCCTTTCAAGAAAAAGTATTATTCTGTGCCCCATGGAGATTGTTTCTTTTAGAATATTATAACAGTTGAATAGAAAGAAATATTAACTAGCGTTTCTTTGTTCTTCGTAAAGAAAGATGTGCAATTAGAAGCATTGATTTTTAAAACTGTTAAAATACCAGAATAGAAAGGCTCACAAAGTTCAATAAAAAACTTTCTTATTGAAAATATAATGAACTTGGTGTGTTGTTGAAATTTTAGTGGCCTTACTTTTGGCCTTTTTGGCCGTATTTCTGTCAGCCGAATCTTAAATTACTGCGTCTCACTATTTGCTATGCATCTATTATGCATTGTTTTCAATCACTGTAATGAACCTCTTCACAGCTTCGCCCCCCCCCTGAATCGCGTCACCGCCTATTAGGCGGTGGTACTTCGGGAATCACTGATCTAACCCTTGCAGTCATGCGGAAAGTAGGATTTATGCCTGATTACTGAATATGATGCTGTATTTTCAATATTTACTTATAATTCTTATCTGAGGTTAAAAGGGATTTTTTGTCTTCTGTCCCTATGCCAGTGCCTATAGTTTGTGATTTGAACTAGAGTAATATATTCCATGTCAGAGACAACAGTCTGGACTTGTTCTGCCGATCTTCTGGCTGATCGGGCCAGACCAGCTTATAGCTTTCTAATTGCTTGTTTATAGCTTTTTAATAAAAAGTTCTATTGCAGCAGGAAGGCATCAGTCTCAATTTGAAGCTGGAAATTAAGTCTGAAAGTGTTTAATATTTGTAATCATATCTCTCTCCATCGTTAGATATATTCTAAGAATATATGATTAGAAGAATTTAGAGAGCTGTTAAAGGAGTATTTTTCCCTTGTTCTGAATTGAGCACCATCTACTTTCATCATTCCTTCTGCTCGGGATTTTAGTTGAGTTTGTTAGTTTGTTTTCCGTGTTTGGGACCATGGCAGAGGAATTTAAAAGTTCTCTCGGTGTTAAAGAAATACGAGCTTACCCTTTGTTGCTTCTTAGTGACATGCACAGCAACAAGATGAACTTTGAACCAAGACAAGTGCATTTTTTGCAACACTGCTTAATATCGCTTATGCTCTTTTTCATGCACAGATTTGTCTTGATTTCCTCCCTTTTCACAAAATTCGTTTACGATTCTTTGTTGAATATTTACACCAACACTAAATTTGTCAACCCGTCAAAATTTTCACAGTATTGTGTCTCACGAATGAATTTTAAAGAAGAAAACGCTATTGAATTTAAACAGCTCACCAAGGACTAAAGGGTGGTGCTGAACGTTTTGTTTATCTGTCTTGGTTCAAAAGTTGACCCAGAAATGAAAGTTCTAGTGCTGCTGACCGATATCGCTAGTTTTTTGCTTAGGTTTAAGACTGAAAATTGGAATCGCATGCAGTGTAGCCATGTTAAAGTTATGATTTTTACCTGACACAGAGCTCTAAAAATTTACTTCCTAGGAAAAAAAAGACATGAGACATGGTAAAAAATATGAATGACATTTGAAAGTTGATATTGAAATTTGATAAGTTGATAATGGAATTTGGTATTTCTGAATATATCATGGAGCCAATACCATTTAGAAGCTGGTTTAGTTCCCTCCAAAAAGGTTCGGCACGTTTAAAGTGCAGGGGAAGGAAATGCCTGCTAAACATAAATTCAGCGGGGATTGACATCCACTTAGGGCTCAGTTCTTCTATGTGTTGTCGATTGACTATTTTCGAAAACATGACTGGTATTGGTACCAGCTCGACTTTTGCCGGTGGCACACACAACTCAATCAATCATTTTTACTATTGTAGAGGTTTAAAGTATTAATTGCGATAGAAGTTAATACAACATCGTATTGCTAACTTCACATCAAACTTCTGACACCCTCTGTCCAACACCTCTTTAACTTCTGACATATGTTTGGGCAGGAGTATTTATTCTCTGTCACATCACCTTTCACGTTCGTCCCCCTAGAGTCTTTCGAAAGAAATAACTATTCACGATTGAATGGGTCATACGTACGTAAAGGCTTGTTCTTGACTACCCCTGGGTATGCGAAAATTCTTTAGTGTTTTCAAATGCTGAGAAAATATCTTCCCAAAGGCAGGGCTGTGCAAAACTTTCAACTTGTTGACTTGTGGAAGAATGAAGCCCAGTCTAAATCTACAGTTTGGTACACTCGTTTTTTTTGGTCATTTTCAGTATGTTTTCTGCAAATGCAAATTTCTGGCTTTGAAATCACATAAAAGTATACTTTCAGAGCTTTAAGTTCACGTAAAATTGTACTCTCTCTGTTTTGAAATACGCAACATTAAAGAGGTAAAGGACAGTCGTTGGGCATCACAGACTTTGAGCAACTCATGTTTTTCGTGCTTGTTATCCCCTAAAACTGTAAATTGCGATCTGTCTTAATGAATATTGTATATAACCCGGATGACACCAAGTTTTAGAGGGACAACATTGAAGGTATTAGACGTGAACAGAGAGAGGCAAGGGCAGTCTCAACCGACAAAAACAACGTGCGAATTATCAAGTTTCACAAGAACCTTCAACCATCATACTTACAAAGACATTATCCGATCCAAACCCCATGCAATTGTCTTTTAGAATATTTCTACCGTGACATTTTATGTATTTATGTACCTCCTCTTTATTATATTCCTCTTTACTATATATTTATTATATATTTTAATTATATATCCTCTTTATTTATATAGGTACATTTTATGTACCTCCTCTTTATTATTTAAGTTTTACCTTTCACTTATAAGAAATAATTCACAGTCAAATCTGTGATGCATCAGAGCTCAATACAGATCGTAAGTTCTAACTCATTGTTTCCTAAACGTTATTTTATTCATCTAACACGTGGACTTTCGTTCACCTGAAAGCTGGTGTGATTTGATTTTCAAATCTACTCGAATGATTTTTTTTTTCATCTCTGTTTGAATGCATCTTCGATTTTCGATAGATATCAAGTTTATACAATCACTTTTTTAGGATGATTAATCTTTTCATTTACAACTTCTTTTCTCTATGTGGAAACCTCACAGTTCGGCCGAATGGCTAAACGGATAAATTCGTCTCCATGAATTTGAAAAGAACTGTCGAATGTTGCGTAGCGGTTGGTGCGATGTTTTCCTATGCCTTACCTATGAAATATTCGTCATCTGATCAAAAGTAACATATAAATAATCAGCTGAGTACATATTCAAGTATTATTATCAAACCAAATCTTAAGTAATCTCCAACAGGGCTAATTATAGGATGGAACTAAACTCTGGAACTATGGTCTCCATGAATTTGAAAAGAACTGTCGAATGTTGCGTAGTGGTTTGTGCGATGTTTTCCTATGCCTTACCTATGAAATATTCGTCACCTGATCAAAAGCAACATATAAATAATCAGCTGAGTACATATTCAAGTATTATTATCAAATCAAATCTTAAGTAATCTCCAGCAGGGCTAATTTAAGGATGGAACTAAACTGACCACGTTTTTAGAAATTTTGAATCAGACGCAAACTTTTTGAAACAGTATACAGTGGAGTAAATAGCTGAATATAGACCAAATATACTAAATTTGTACCAGTTAGGCAAAATTGTACTGAATTCCTAATGAAGTACCAAGAAAGTCGAAATAAATTATGTCCTTTTAACCCCCTTTAGGTCCATCATATTTGAAAAGTTCGATTTTCCAAGATTTTTGTTCTTTGGTTATTTCAGAATTTTGGAGTTTTGGGGTAGTACCACATTTTCGTTAGTAATGCCAAATTGAACCATGGAAATAAATAGCGGAAACAAGTTAGATAAATTTGGATTTGCTTTCGGTCTGTAAAAATTCAAACTAGAACGGTCTGCTGTTTCTTGAAGACAAACTATACCGTCAAAAAAAGCTACATTTTCTTAAGCTATTCAGTGGAACTTGATTGGATTGGCAACTTAACATCAGTGAAAGTGTCTTTCCAAGACGCTATTGCGCTCTCTAATGCTTGCCGGTTGGGCTTAAAAATGGGATATAAAATATTCCGAATTTTTGAATACATAATGGCATTCTCGTTGCTGCCGCAAGTGTCAATCACCGCATCACCTAGCAGCAAAATGCGACCAAGCTATAAAATGCCCTAGATGTGCAAGTTCCCATGTGTCTACAAAAGACACTCCATGCCAAGGCATCCCGAAGTGTCCTAAATGCTGGGATGCTCATTTTGCTTTCAGTCTTAAGTGTCGCGTTACTCAGGATGTTCTCAAAGAGCCAAGAGACAAAGAAATGACTGCCAATTTCGACTTAACCATATGTTCATTCAACATCAATGGCACAAAGGACAAAGATCATTAAATTAGCCAAAAATTAGACGATTTTTATGTCTTTTTTCTCAAAGAGCATGTTCTACCTCAAATCAGTTTCCATTCGCTCCGTAAATGTAACGATGACATTGTTTATACAACAAACGCTCGTAAAACCAGAGGCAGACCCTCGGGTGGCCTTGCTTGCCTAGTTAAACGATTCCTTGTTCCTCACTCCTGTATTGTATCACTCGGCTGATAATTTTTTGGCTATTAGAATTAGTGCACTATTTACCTTCCTCATGATCAGCAATCACTGTCATCCGTGACGAAATTTGCAACTGTGTGCTCCTCCATCAGTAGTCTGATCAAAAATATTGAAAGTCATGGATACGATTGGGTTCTAATGGACGACTTCAACTGTGATTTATTCAATAATTCAAGCCGCGATGAACTTATTTTAGAGTCTTTACCTGCTGGTTTTCGTATTGTTCCAAAAGAGTGTAGACACACGTACATTCATAACAGGGAAAATCTGCACAACATTTAACATTGTGTATGCTCTGCTACAGTGTCTTCCTCGGATGTACATGTGGACGAGGATGAGCGTGATTACGACGATCTTCCGATATCCTGAAGCGTCTCTATTTATTTTTTGCAATCCCGGTTACCCGTAACAGGCAGTAAGCTTGATAAGAAGTGGTGTTATAAAAGTGAATAGAGGAGAATTGACCTTCCATTATGCGTTTCTACCCTTGCTGCTCTCCTCTCAAATATTCAAATCCCGTTCAGCTTGTTGTGCACTAGTGTTTATTTACCAAATGCTTGCTCCCTGTTAAAGACATATTACCTTCAAATCGTTGCCTGTGAAACAAGCAGAAGCTGCTGCGGTCCCTCGTGTCCGAGTTTGTTCAAAAACTCGTTGTTCCATGTGGAAAGATGTCCCCGAATTAAAAGGCATTAAAAATAGAGCGAAGTTCTGGCTTCGTATCTGGATCACTTGCGGTCGCCCAAATGTTGGCCATGTTTTTGATATTAGAAAGAAGACAAAAGAAGAATTCAAGCGGTATCTGCGTAGTTCTGGCTTCGTATCTGGATTCCCTGTGGTCGCCCAAATGTAGGCCATGTTTTTGATACTAAAAAGAAGATAAAAGAAGAATTTAAGTGGTATCTGTGTAGTGTACGGTATAATGGCTTCGGATTTCCCAAAACTGCTTCTCAATGGAGACAAGTGATCCATTCCTATAAGCTGGAACCCTCTACTTCTAGTGATGTTATTCCTGTGGCTTCTTGGATTAAGCACTATTATAGTATTTTTACTGGCATTAACTATGCTGTGCACTCTCGTTTCTCGTATCTCCTTAGTGATTTAATTCCCTTGAAGCTGAAGCAGAAGCATATAATCCGAATCTCCTACGAACAAATGCTTAAAAGTATTAAATATTTAAATTGAAATCTGTTGATCATGATGGTATTGATGTCTTCCACCTTCGAACAGAGTCCCGAGACTTTTAGTGTTCCACCTGCAACGGCTTTTCCAAATGTGCTTGGCATCCTCTCTGTTGCTTGACTCCTTTCTAAGCGGTGCAGTAACCTCGGTGCTAAAGCGTGGAAAGGATCCTTTAAGTTGTGATTCTTTTAGACCCATAACTGTGGCCTGTAACTTTAACAAAGTTTTTGAGTATGTTGTGTTACCTTTTGTAACAGAAATTATGGATAACAGTCAAAATCAGTTTGGATTCAGTGTCCTTTTAAAGGGTGGCTCTGAGGTCCGTTTTTGTGCCCTTGGCCTTTCTAAAGCTTTTGACAGTGTTTCTCATGCTCAAGTTATGTTTTCCCTTGTCAGTACTGGAGTCAACGTTTCTGTCGTTCGGGTTTCGGGTTCTTGAGTTTTGGTGTAGTAATTCCTATGTTCGGTTAAAGCGTCGCTCTAATATTTATGGGAATATTCCAATCCGTTCGTGAGTGCGTCAAGATGGTGTTCTTTCACCGTATCTATTCAGTATTTGTATCCACAGTATGCTATCCAGAATTATGCTCCTTTTTTGCAATTTGGTAAATGTCTCTTACATTGCATATGCGGATGATATACTTCCTTTAAGCCGTTCTAGATCTAGCCTCTTGTATCATCTATTTTAAAACATTTCCAAAGTGTTGGCCTCCGATTGAATATTGATAAGTGTGAGTACCTAGTCTTTAATGAATGAAAGTTCTTAAGCCGAACTGGCCAGACATGACAATAAACAACCAAGAGAGATAAAACTCTACAAAAAGAAAACTTCAAACGAGACGACGGCCAGTAGAATTGAAAGAATAAAACAACGCGGATATTTCGCCTGTATCCAAACAAGGCGTCTTCAGCACAAGATAGAAAATTAAAAGAAAAACTAATCGAAAAACAAATAAAAACCACCACCAATAATAATAAATACAATTGTATTACATAAAAAATACATATAAAAACCACCACCAATAATAATAAATACAATTGTATTTATTATTATTGGTGGTGGTTTTTATTTGTTAGCTGTCACCTATTTTCGTTTTATATTAGTGTTATTTTTTGGAGGTTCTTTCGTTTGTTGAGTTATGGTTGTGATCTGTATGTTTTATCTCTCGTATAGGTGTGTATTTTTTTTTTCATTATCTTTTATTTACTCCACTTGTCTTGCATTTTAGTGGGTTCAAAATAAATTATTATTATTATTTGTCCTAAGTTTTTAAGGCATATTTTGTCGCATGAATTTCCGCTTGAGCAGTTTAAATAATCGCATTCCAGCTCCACTGTCCTTTGTACCTTAAAAAATGAGTTGTACAGCTGCACAGTTCGAAGTAAGATGTAATGAATCTGGTATAATTAGACCCCCATAGCAATAATTTTGTCCAATACGTTTGAGGTTAAGAAAGTTTCGGTTCATTATCTGTCACGAACGTTCATCCGAGCATATATTGGTTGAGCACGGGTAAATTCTGAGGTGAGGGGTTAGAATTGCAACTTGTAGAATTAGTAGAGCTTTTATTTGATAAGAAGAAGTGGAGAATTTAATCAGTAGAATGAAATAAGAATCGACTATTAGACCACGGTCATCAACGAGGGTAGAAGATATACTGCTAATTTTGTACAAAATAATTGCTTCGTGAGATGCGCCATTTTAACAATTTAGAGGGGATGACATCTTCATAAATAAATATTCTACAAAACAGAAGACAATGGTGAGACGTGTGAGCATTAATTGGTAGATGAATCGATTTTGCAAGCATCAGCGGCTCATGTCTGGCAATCCTTCTGGCAACCCGGTCTGGTCGCTGTATCTATTGTTTGATGCTGCTTGCATTTAAAGCTAATACTCGGCAACCCGGTCTGGTCGCTGTATCTATTGTTTGATGCTGCTTGCATTTAAAGCTAATACTCGTTTTTATCTCTATAACGGATATTGACATGTAAGCAAGAATTATAAAACATTCTTCCAAAACTGAGGAGAGGGGTTAGATAATTTTGCTAAGTACATATTACCAGTTAAGTCGTTTTTAAGTAAGGGTCCGTCATTTTCTTTTAAGGGAAAATTCGTCTTTGGACGTTTGATATTAATATTTTTTAATCTTGTTAGAAAAGACTAAAATCCTAATCCGCTGTTCTGATTATTTGCATCGGAAGGTCTTATTCCCTTTGCCGTAATTAGAACAATCTATCCCCTGCTACTCTGTATGTAAGTATAGTTGAAAATAAGACTCTTTGATGTATAAGCAAAACCCAACCTTTTCCCCCTCGGATATGAGCCTTTCATAAGGTAGTCTTAGCAATCTTGCCCTACCTAGTCTTACCAAGTCAAACTCTAATTTTTTTGAGGTTCTACAAATGACTGCAGAAATGTCAAAAGTCACCGATTTAAAAAAAAGTTGTGTAAAGCCTAATCCATTTTTCGTCCCTCGTTTTCTCTTATATTCATGCGTTTTCGAAAAAAAAATCACTTTTTTGTCTATTTTGAGAATAAGTTTTTTTTGTTATTAAATATGTTAATTTTGACTACTTAGTTTTCTCTAAGACTAAAAAGTCTTTCGTCATCACTTTTTTGTCTATTTTGAGAACAAGTTTTTTTTTGTTATTAAATATGTTATTTTTGACAACTTAGTCTTCTCTAAGACTAAAAAGTCTTTTTTCTTCTCTAAGACAAATATTTGTCTTACCAAAGATTCGAACCTAAGTTACCACGGCTAGGGGCAAGTCTTGTTATTCCTGCCCTATCGAATTTTGTTTAATAGTGGGTTTTTTTTACACTTTTGCTGTGCCCAATCGCTGTATGAATGAATGAATGAACTTTATTACCCGTAAAAGTATAAAAAACACAAAGTACGGAGTATTATAAATAAACAAAAACGATAAACAGCGAAGAATAAAAAAATTCAAACTAACAAAAGACAACATCGACTAATTAACCAGTATCAATATGGAAAAAAGGCTGCAGAGGGTCATAAACGTGAATGAAGTTGATAGTCTTTTTACATAAATCATCACTGGAAGACCGAATCCGAGAAGGCACATCAATTAAACCAAATCAAGCAATTATTTTTTTGTTTCGGTGCCATCTAGGAAGCCGGAGGAGGAATTTGCAATATCTGAAATAAGCCGTACGTAGAGTATGTCGATCTTTCTTACGAAACAGATGAGCCATGCCTGATAAAAACAAAAGCACAGGGGCGCAATAAGCGTTATAAATCATGCAAAAACCGTTGCGGTTGTAACGGCTTTTGTTTGGGGATATTTTTCCGTAAGCGACGCGTAGGTTTTTCACGGCTTGATTCACTAGGGATGAACAGGTAGTGGAAAGTGTTGGGCCGAAGCACAGACCAAGCCAACTAACTAAAGAAGAACATGGTAGAACTGCAGTCCCAGCAACGAATGGAGCGACCGCATAAGGGCTATTAAAACAAATAAACTCGCATTTAGACGCATTAACTGACAGTCCAATCTTAGATAGTTCATTGGTTAATATAGTAAAATTAGAAAGCAATCCACGGCGAGTCCGGGCAACAAGAAGAACGTCATCTGCATATACAATAGAAGACAAACCAGTATTACCGTAAAAAAACAGAACTTCTAAGGGGACGCAGGCACGATGCAAGCACGCATTTAAATATACTAGGAGACAATACGGCACCTTGCCGAACTCCCTTATTAGTTTTTACCGGTTCAGATATTTGGTCATTCCAGGTAACTTGAATTTTAGACTTTGAATACCAAGAAGACAATAAACTTAGTACGGAAGGATTAACCCCTGAAGACGCAAGGGAAAATAGAGCCTGAGAGTGCACAATATTGTCGAAAGCTCCAGAAATATCAACAGTAAGACAGTATAAAGACATTTTAGCTTTTACGGCATCTTTCATGAGTCGGTTTAAAACATGATGTGCATGGGAGCAACCGAAACTTTTCCGAAAACCAAATTGAAAAGGCGTAAAATCACAATTCGACTCAATTTCTGGTAGTAACAAATGTTCAAGCAACTTACTTAAGAAACACGATACTGTAATGGGACGATAATTCACACATGACGTGGGGCCCTTGCCTCGCTTTTGAATAGACGTTACACGGCCACAAAGGAAACTATCAGGAACAAGCGACTCTGCTAAGCAAGACTTGAAAAATATTTGTAGATTGTTAAGTAAAACAGGACAATCATAAGCAAAAAATCGGTAAGAAAGGCCGTCACCATCAAGGCTATTTGAACGCTTAATTTTTCTTCAAGCCCGGTGAATTTCAGATATTGCTACAGGCTGGACATGAGCCTGCAGGAGACGGTATGGTAAAAGCGGTTTAAGCAACTTATAATAAAAAGACTGAAGAAAACTATTAAATACACTGAACACACGCTTATAATGATCAACAAAATTAGCTAGCTGGAGACAAGATAGGGTAGATGGGGAACATTTCTCACTATTAATAAGCTTAATCCAGGAGGCCTTATCGGTGGGACCTGGCCATGCATTCAAGCGTGCCCTCTTCAAACTGGCCTTATATTCCAGTTTACACTTTTGTTTCACAGAGAAAACAGCTCCGGAAGATGGTCGGTCACATGATATCCACATACGTAGCCAAAATTTGGCTTTTTGCTTAGCACGTTTTACTTCAGGATCAACGTTCCAATTAGGCTTTCTTGTACCAATCCGAACTTTATCCACAGGCACTGCAGCTTTGGAAGCTGATTTAAGGCAATGGACGATTTGACAATAATAGAAATTTAGGTCAACTGTACTTGAAGGCGAGGAAACTGACGTTTGCAGCAGGTGATATGGCACTTTTATGGTTGACAGTAAAGCAGTTAGCGTAGCAAGATATAGTGGGACATTAGAACGATCCCAATTCAACTTCGTATGCCACTTCGGCTGAGCCGAAAGTGTTTTGCCAGATAGCTCACAGGACAAATTACAGCTAAGAATAAGGTGATCGTCATCAATCTTCTCTTCGTCCACCCTGACAATCGATGATATTAAGCTGGAACTGGAAGAGATCACGTGATCCAGGTTCGATTTTGAACAGCCTCTGTTATGAATATACGTGAATGGGAGGCTCTTAACTGCGACGTGATATATGCTAGGAAGTGATTCTAGCAAGAGGATTGATTTATCGGAGATACCAAGAATGTCACAGTTATGGTCACCAGCTAAAACCCAATTTAGGTCTTTTAAACGTAGACTTTCGAGTAGAGACTTTAAACTAGAGCAACATTTAGCGAAAGATGTGAACGATGCTATAGAACGTCGATTGCAAGGTAAGTAAACGTTGATAAAGGCGGTACTGTCACATTGAATCGCTAAGATGTTATCATCACAATGAATCACAGAGGGCTTTGATGGGGAACGGAAAAAAATTGCTAGGCCACCGGAAGGGCGGTGGCCTATTGGTTTTGTTGTTTTATTTATAAAAGGGGTAGTGCACAAGAAGGGGAGAATTTGGGTGTTGTAGGCTATTACTGCACCACAATCCGAAGTGCATATACTGAAAAAATTTGAGGTGATTGAAAAGTGGCTCCCGCATTTAAAATTGATCCAATAAACAAAAAAGTGACAAAATACAAGGTGCTGGATTAAGGAAAACGAGTTAATTACTAAATACGACTGTACTCTATGCAAGCGTTCAAAGAAATTCTCTAATAAAATAAAACTGTGTTGTCTTAATTTTTTATTCGGCCGTTACTGATAGTGGAAACACAAAAGCGGGATAGAATAATTTCGCTCTCTCGATAATTTCACTTTCTGGTAAAGCGCTGACGTAATAACTAGCTTGGCTTTTGCTGCTTAGCACCAGAGTGCTGCAAAGAATCCCGAAACAGACCATTCGAAAGAGAGGAAAAGACTATGCAAAAGGGCAGACAGAGCCGTATCCTTTTTTTTGTTTTGTTTTTTAAACACAAGCTTCAAAAAACGAATGAAAAATTTGTTTATATGGATTTTTGTTGCGTTTTTACGAGTCGGCCATACGTTTTGGTGGAGGATTTCAAACTCCCTTGCCCCCTTTGTGGTACGACCTTGATGGCAGATCTAAAAAATTATGGCTCTTACGAATTTGAATGGTTTTGCTCGCTAGTTCTTGATGTCATATGAACTGAAAAAAAGAGAAAATTTGTTTTACAATCTTTACACGTGAAATCTTTTGAAATTTGACAATATTTACGCCGTTTTGCAATATTTTTGACGCTTCATTCTTGCATCTATTCAGTGAGTATATACCCGCTAGTAAATCTACAGTGTGAATATTTAAGGACTTCGTCGCACTGTAAGGGAAAGAAATTGATCAATGAATTAGAGACTAGCTCTTTGTTTACTACCCATGCATCTGAATCGAGTAGCAAATTTGCCCGGTGAATTTGAATCTATCCAGTGTTGTGACCTCAAGTGCTGTCTAGAAAAGAAATTGATCGACTCATTAGAGACTAGCTCTTTATCTACTACCCATGCATCTGAACCAGGTAGCAAATGTACCAGGTGATTTGAATTCACCTGGTGGTAGATCTAACGCTCTGAGTCTTTTAGGACCCCAAGTGCTGCCTAGAAAAGAAATTGTTCAACTCAATAAAGACTATCTCTTTGTTCAATACTCATGCATCTTAACCGGGTAGCAATTGTACCCGATAAATTTGAATCTATGCGGTAATAAATCTAACGATCTGAATTTTTTAGGACCTCAAGTACTGCCCAGAAAAGAAATTGATCAACTCATTAGAGACTATCTTCGTGAGCAACTGCAGGGTGAAGATGCCGGACTTACCGCTTGTGTGGTTATTCATACTTTAAACAAAAACAAAGAAAAGGTATTAACTCTGATTATTTTCTTCCTACGTTTCGATTGTTTTGTAGCCAAAACCGGCGCTACTGATATCCTCTCACATGGCTTATCAAAAGTAATTGTATTAATGAGTCAAGGATGATAGCTCTTGTTTCTTTGGTATTTTCAGTAATCTATTCTAACATGTTTCTATAATCTAGATCTTTTAAGCGTCTTTTAGAAACCTGTTTGTGTTCTATTTTTTGAGGAGGTTGGTATGATATTTTAGGATTTACGTTTATCCGGCATACATACGTCTTCCAACGAATTATCTAGTCAAGGTTCTTGATTTTCAAAGGTATGGTCGCATTGATGACTTTATCCGTGTCAAAATCCTAAACCCAATCATCATTGCTATAATTCTCAATTTGTTTGGTTCGTTCTACTTTGGCTTGTCTTTCGTCATTATGAAGTGTATACCGAAAAACCTTTGTTTTTTTTTTAAAGAGGTATGGTAGGCATTGATGACCTTATCCATGTTAAAATCCCAAACCCGTCATCATAACTATCATTTGAATTTTGGCCCGTTTTGGTTCTCGCTGTCCAGGTTGATTTTCATTGACTTGCATGCATGCTCGGTGTAGCATGTCTTCTAACTGCGCTTGCCTTTGCTCTGTATTTTCATTTTTGACACGTGGCCGCTGTTCTTCTAACCGCATCTGTATTTACTCTTTATTTTCATTATTGACACGCCGTCGCTTTTCTTCTAACCGCGTGTATCTTTGCTCTTCATTTTCATTTTTGACTCGCACATATGCTTGGTGTTGTATGTTTTCTAACCGCTTGTTTCTTTGCTCTTCATTTTCATTTTTGACACGCTCTAATTGTCGTTTTCGTTATCTTCTTACCACCAGTGTCTTTGCTCTTCACATTCATTTTTGACAAGTTTTCGGATTTTGATTATTTTAGAAAATTTAGCTATGAACCTTTGCTTTAGCTGCCCATATTGGTGTTGTCGCAATTTATTTATTTTGATTGTATTATTTATGTTATGTATGACATGATATAAGAAATGGCTTGTATGATGTCATGAGAAATGCTTATATGATGTATTAACATAGTACATAGCATCATTTGCAAAAACCAGAATTAAGGCTCTTAACGGATTATCTCGGACTTCCGATTTATCTAGATCGTTTATTTATGCGAGAATATTCCATTCCCAACAAATATGAAACCGTTTTCGAGAAAAAATAAATACATATATATATATATATATATATATATATATATATATATATATATATATATATATATATATATATATATATATATATATATATATATATACTAGCTGTTGGGGTGGCGCTTTGCGCCACTCCAACACCTAGTTGGTGGGGGCGCTTCGCGCCCCCTAAGCCCCCCCCCCCCGCGTGCGTAAGTCGTTACGCGCCATATTAGCTACGCGCCATTGTAGTTGTGTCCCTGTGTCCCACCTGTGAATATAGATTGATATATATATATGTTTTTAACTACGTAAAACTTGCGAATATACAACATTCTTCGATGACTCATTGTCTGTGCATATAAATAGATTGTCAGGTTTACCGACTCTTGAACATGCAACATAAAATTGTCCATGGGAAAAACAATCTGTATTCAGATCTATACCTCATTATTCTAATGATTGCCCTTGAGCTTTGTTGATGGTGATTGCTAATCGAACATTCCCTGTGTCCCCGTCGTCATTTATATTTCCCCCTGTGCCCCCGGCGTCCCCGTTGTAGTTGTGTCCCAGTGTCCCAGTCTGTAATTTCTCTTTGAGCGTCCCGGTCGTCATTTATATTCCCTGTGTCCCGGTGTCCCGGTTGTCATTTGTGTCCTGGTGTCCCGGTCTGTGATTTATCTTTGAGTGTCCCTGTCGTCATTTATATGTCCCGGTCGCTATTTGTGTCCCAGTGTCCCAGTCTGTAATTTCTCTTTGAGTGTCCCGGTCGTCATTTACATTCCCTGTGTCCCGGTTTTTTGTTTTCTTTTTCTCCTTTATTTTTCAGTTTTTTTTCCTTTTTTTAGTTTTTTTAGTTTTTTTATTAGTTTTTTGTTTTTTTTTGTTTTTTTTTTGTAGTTTTTACCTTTTTTTAGTTTTTTTTTTCTTTTTTAGTTTTTTACCTTTTTTTAGTTTTTCTTTAGTTTTTTAGCTTTTTTAGTTTTTTTGGGTATTTTTAGTATTTTCTTTTTAGTATTTTTTGTAGTTTTTACCTTTTTTAGTTTTTTTTCTTCTTTTGTATTAATTCTAAAGCCAAGGTTCGAACCTGGAACCTCTCGGACCTAAAACCTGAAACATAACGCTTTACCAACTCAGCTATTTCGGCTTGAATACATTCGTTTTTGAATTGGTATATGATGAAATAATTCAGACGTCATATGCGGACAGACAGACAGACACACAAACAAACAACTTATTTTTATATATATACTAGCTGTTGGGGTGGAGCTTCGCCATGTTTTTAACTACGTAAAACATGCGAATATACAACATTCTTCGCTGTCCCATTGTCTGTGCATATAAATAGATTGTCAGGTTTACTGACTCTTGAACATGCAACATATAATTGTCCATGGGAAAAACAATCCGTATTCAGATCTATACCTCATTATTCTAATGATGTGTCCCTGTGTCCCGGTCGTCATTTATATTCCCTGTGTCCCGGTCGCCATTTGTGTCCCGGTATCCCAGTTTGTAATTTCTCTTTGAGTGTCCCGGTCGTCGTTTATATTCCCTGTGTCCCGGTGTCCCGGTCGTCATTTGTGTCCCGGTCTGTAATTTCTATTCGAACAATCCCTGTGTCCCGGTCGTCATTTATATATCCCGCCTGTGCCCCCAGTGTCCCCGTTGTAGTTGTGTCCCTATGTCCCGGTCGTCATTTATATTCCCTGTGTCCCGGTCGTGATTTGTGTCCGGGTGTCCCAGTCTGTAATTTCTCTTTGAGGTTCCCGGTCGTCATTTATATTCCCTGTGTCCCGGTCGTCATTTGTGTCCCGGTATGTAATTTCATCACTCGACAAACAACTTCATGACGCATACAGCTCAATCCTTATATGACGTCAGTCGACAAACATGACGTCAGTCGACAAACATGACTTCACTCGACACACACACAGACAACTTAATTTTATATATATATATATAGATAGATATATATATATATCGGATCCGATCCGAGATCGGATCTCGGATCGGATCCGATCTCGATCCGATCTCGGATCGCTGACGACATTCATATGATCCGGTCTCTTGCTGACGAATCCATGCTACGTCATTGAAAGCTACGTAAGATTGTAGCATGGTGTCGAATCCAGTGACATTGGGTAGAGGGGTGCAGCTATATTTTTAAGTTTGAAGGAGAGATTTAAAGAACGTGTCGACAAAATCATCCAGTATGTCGATAAATCCAGACACTATAGCTAAACTTTCAAGGTAAATAGGTAAATATTCCAAGGCGTTGGCACGAGCGGCAACACATAGGAATCAGCCCCCCATCCCCACCTTACAACACTCCGTCCCTGTCTCCCCCTTCGCTGCGCCCCTAACTAGATATCATTGTTTTAATCGATTAAAAATTATAACAGTTCAAAATAGGGATGAAACCTTTTAATTGACAGGGAAACAAATATAAATTTTTTTAACTGGATATTTCGAACGCATATACAATGTCCATCGTCAGCAGTAAAACTAAAATACATTAATAAAAATAAACAATATTTATACCCAATAAACTAATTACATATAGTTTATTGCTCTTATTTTTTTCAATGCAACAGCGTAAGCAAATCTCTTTGACCTTTTCGGTTCCGATTCATTAGATTTATCTGACATGTCAGGTGGACAAGGTCAAAGATCTTAGGTGAAATGAGATTTACTTTTAAAGCTACCTTTAAACGATTATTTTGTAAAATTCTTTTAAGTCTTTCACTCAGCCCTGGAACATATAGTAAAGAACAAAAAACATCTTCATTTTCTGTTATTTCTAGAATATCGTTAGAAAATTCTAGAATTTTTTTCCTTCTTTTCGAAAAAGTCTGGTCAATTAACCCACCTGGGTAATGGTTATTTAACCGATTTAATCTTGGAACTTTCACCCACGCAACTGGACATTCACTGAATAGGAACCGTACGGTTAATTGTATTCTTTTTAGTTGTTTTAGTAGAAGATATACGTTCTTGAAGTCACCATACACATAGAACATTGCTGCACCAGGTGTGGATTGACAAGTATTAACAACAAATGTCCTTTGACTCATCTCTTCTACCATGATCAGACTTAGCTGGTGGCTCCATCCCCAATGACTTGACAACCAAAATTACCTGAGGAAATCCGGTGCCATCTTCTGGACAACTTGTACATAAAAAAAAATATATCGGCCGATAACCGATATTTTTTTTCCGATATCTGGCAATGAAACTGATCCTTATATTGACCTGATAATATCGATCGGTCTGGCCCTAATTTCTTCTCTCAAGCTCTTGCTTTAAGACCGGTTTACGATTTGGAGAAATGTTATTCAGATTTGAGAAGGAATAGTCTTTTCACCTGTATTTATGACCAGTTACGAATCGAAGAGATGCTTCGGGGAGGGGGGAGCGGTCAAACTCTTAGCTCCCTCCCCTTGGATATGACATGACCCAAAAACACACTTATAAACGCCTGTTTTTGGTTATTTTGGTATAGGTGTATTTATTTTGGTATAACTGTATTTTAGAAAGTGTAATTCTACATTCAACTTGGATGTTTTGAAATAACACAGCAACACATATATGTCCTCTATTTCCTTTTCTACACTATTGACACCTGTATTCCATCTATATTATCATGAAATGGAAATAACTTGGGATTTATTAAATTTGAGGCGTTTTAACTTTTTGGGTCTACGACGCTTATATTTTGAATGTTCATGAATTTTTCTGTTTGGTTGATTGTGTTTGGTTCAACTGTTTGTCCTAGGCGAAAGGAGGGATAGGATAGAAAATGATTTATTGGCTCAAACGCACACAAGCTAGCATAAGCACTTGAGAACAGTTACAATGATAAAACAGATGTTAGGGGATAAATATAAAACAAAAGTAAAATCAATTATTAAAATGCGGAGCAAAACAGGGAACAAATGAATTTTTGTACCTCATGGCCAACATTTAGGGACACAAGTCAAGTGGGGTACTTGGAGCTCAACGAGCATTAAGTCTTGTATTAGGAAGGATTGGGGTATTTATTTTTTTTTTTGAAGGGGGGAAGAAGATGTCGATGTTAGTCAGAACTAAGGCACTTGTGACCAAAGTTCATGTTAAGGATGTGACGTCGTGATTCCAATTTAGTAAGTTCAAGTCTAGCTAAATCTTCATCGTATGTAGTATAGGACGTCCCAAGTATAATTTTTATTGCTCTTTTTTGAATGCTTTCAATTTTAGAATATTGGTCTTTGGTCAACCCCGGGTGTCCGACAGTGCAAGCATATTCAAAAGAGGGTCTTATATATGAACAATATATTATTTTAAGGTTTGGGATTGATATGGGGAACCGTTAGAGAAAGGAGAAAGATTTAAGGAGAAAATTATCAGATATAAATAAGTGAGAAGTGTGGGAATTCCATTTAAGGTTATTGTCCAACTGCACACCAAGCAGTTTAACCGTATTTAAATTTGGTATGCAAATGTAATTATTGATAGAGGGTATTTTTTTTTAAAAGGATAATATCATTAAACTGCTTTGGGTAGGCTTAGGCTGAGTTTAATATTGTCAAGATCAATCTTTAAGTTGTTAATGAGTGAGTCAAGTTTAATGTGCGAAGTATTAGAGGTTTGACAAAGGTTAAGTAATGTCAAATCATCCGCAAATTTAAAAGCATTGTCAAAACCTGGTAAAACATAGTTAAAAACAATTAAAAATGCTGAAGGACCTCATTTAGTCCCTTGGGGTGCTCCACAGGAAATCGAGGTAGAACCTGATGAATATCCGTTTGGGAGGACTACGCATTGCTCACGACCAGACAAAAAACTAGCTACCGTAAGTAAAACAAAATCTCTGGCACCTAAAGCCCTTGCATTATCAATAACTTTCTTATGATCCAAGTTGTCAAAATTTTGAGCTAAATTTTACTTTGAAATGGGATATCTTCTCGTCAGAGATTGGTCTATATGAATACCTGATAAATAGTTTTGGGGAAAAGGATGATAAAGGGGTTCAAAAAATGCATAGATGGTCACTTGTCCCTAATGGAGGGGCTATTTTCGGGGCACAGTAGTAATCTTCAATATTGGTAAAAATAAGTCTAGGGTTTTATCACTGCGTGTAGACGTCTTGACCACCTGGTCAAGACTAAGAGCAGCGCTAAGCCACTTTTGGTCTAGCTCATCAAAATCACCACATAATGTAATTGCAGCATAAGGGTACTTGCAGCAAAGTCTGTCAGTATAAAGTAGCAGATGTGCTGTCAGCTCCTTCTTAAATCCACTGCGAAGAGAATAATAAATAATACAAAAAATCATGCAAGATGCTTCTTTTGGGAGGTTTTTGGTCTGGTTTAGAGTCATAGAACTTCGGTTTTGGAGTTGTTTTCTATTTCAGGAAAAGAAAGAATCCGATTTGGGAGGGTACACCAACAAAAAAAACCACTCCTCCACCATGAGATAGAGGAAAATCTTCTTTGTCCAATCTGGGCTTAAAATGGGAGTCATAATTATGAATCAAGACAAAAATCTTCTGTGGCAGAAGTGGGCTGGTTTGGCAAACTTCATTTTTTGGCTAATCACGTTTCGGTAAGGCAAGCAATATCAATCTGGTTTTTGTCAAGAATAATTTGTGGTTCATCCGTTATATTTACCAGTGACCTCACCTTTGCAAGAAGGATTCTAGGAAATGAGTAGGAGGGGGAGTGATGTATTACACCAGGGTTTCTTGATTTGCTATTGGATACGTGTTGTAGATTCTTGTATTTGATGCAAATAATGAAACTGAGGAGGTGGACTGACTCGGCAATTGAAATGGGAGGCAGCGGGAACGTAACATGGAGGTCTTCTGATTGGGTTTGTTCAGTGCTGTTGAACACTCTGATTCATGTTGCTTTTTATGGCTGGTGGGAACAGTGGGCTGGTTTGGCGAACTTCGTTTTTTGGCTGATCAATGTTCATTGTGATAATACTCGGGACAGAGTTTGACAGTTGATGGGAATTCTTTCGGGTAATATTAAAAAGTCTTTTGAATGCGCCATTAACATGATTCAAATGAATCCGGTCACAACTAAAGCAACGACCACTTACAAGCTTGCTACAAGCTTTTTGGTGTAATATTTGGCAGTCAGGGACCTTACATTCACCCTCAGTATTAAAACTTTTGTAAACATGCAGATATTCACATTTTTTCCCTTTTTTACAAATAGCATACCAGGCATATTCGCAAATACATTTATTTGTAGTCAATTCATGACTGCTTATCTTAATAGTCTTCACCTTTAGTTCGCATTCATTAGCATTTGATGAGCATTTTAAGCATTTGAACATTTTGAGCATTTTAATTTGAGCATGTTTGCATTCATTACCATTCGATGAGCATTAGCATTCGATGATTAGCATTCATTGAGCTCGAAAGCTCGGAACTCCGTTTGGGTGACCTTGTTCTGAGGTTTCGCAGAATGCTGCTGTCTAACCCAGCTCACCGTGACATTTATTATTTCGATAAAATCGAAATAATAGGACTGTAAAATCTTTTTCAGAATTGTATAAAAATGATTCATTTCACTTGGACGACTTTGATTGGATTTCACTTAGACTTGGACGACTTAGGTTGGAACAACAAGTGCCACAAGTAGTAATTTCTGTTTTACATGAGGTATTAGATTTATTGACTTCGAGATGATCATTAATATTCGGAAGTTTCGGAGCAAGAGAGGATGATCGGATTTCCAGAAGGGAGCGGGAGTGAGTTTGAAGAGCCGTGTTGGTACCGGCCGGCCTGTAGGCCATAAACTGCTGGGGACAGGTAGCTTAAGTACCTGCACTTGGCACAACACTTCATTAGAATTACGTAATTTCATAAGGATAACTCATTGGTTTGAGGATATTTTATTTCAAATAAAAAAGGGGTTTAAAGTGTTTGAATTTGTCAAGAATTGTGTGTGTTTTTCTTTTCCTTTTGTCTTTCTTTTCTTTTTTTTATACTCTTCTTTAGTGCATTTGTGTGCACTAAAGAGTGCAAACGAATAATTATTATACTTTTTTCATTATATTTTATATTTTATTATATTTTAATTATTATTTTTCTAACAGTTGTTGTCCTAGATATATATTCAAGGGACCAAAATATGCATTTATATAACATATTTAAACAACATGTTTTATAAAAAACCCTCCATTGCAGGTTCAAAACTGTGTTGACACGATAAATCGCATTTTAGAAAATGTAATTCAACATCCAACTGAAGAAAAATACCGCAAGATTCGTGTCATGAATAAAACGTTTCAAGAGAAGGTGTACTACATGGAAGGGAGTAAAGAATTCCTCATGGCTGCCGGATTCCAGTTGGTCCAACTTCCTGGACCAGACGGAAACGAAGAAGATTATTATGTTCTGATGGACTTTGATGAAGGGAAAAAAGAAAATATTATGGTAATCATATAGCCAATGCCACGACATCATTCAAAAGATAAATGCTAGTAGCGATTACATTACTTCTTTTTGTCTTTTCCTTCCTCTTTTAAATGAGACGGTCGTACCAAGAGTGGAGACACAGACATATTTACTGACACACGCGACATAGCACTAAGAAGCGCTAAAACTGAGTTGTTTACATGATACATAAAAATTGCACAAAAAAACAAACTATGGTTGCTTTGTGCTGTTATACAGATCCTTCAAAAGGGGAACAAAAGAATGCCGACATTGCGTTAGGTTGCAGTAAACTGATTCCACTTGTTCTGTCCTCTGGTGAGGGCGTTCAGGAGTGCGTTTGGGGGGGGGGGATACACCTTTGTTTTGAGCCTCTTAGAATGTATTATCCAAATTTGATTAGAAGCTTTTTGGTGGTGGTTGTGGAGTGACTCAAGACCCAGTAATTAACAAAAATGAAAATTACGCTTTATGCTCAGTGCTTTTTTGTCTTTTTTTAAGATGGATTTTGACGAAGGAAAACATTTCTTCCACTCCTTCTTGAGGCGGAGTGTTCGTACGAGTCGAGGAAGATTATTAAAAGAATACTATTTCTTAATTTACACAAAATAAGAGTAAATGAAAACGAAGGAAAACATTTCTTCCACTCCTTCTTTCAGGCGGAGTGTTCTTACGAGTCGAGGAAGACTATTAAAAGAATACTATTTCTTAATTTACACAAAATAAGAGTAAATGAAAACGAAGGAAAACATTTCTTCCACTCCTTCTTGAGGCGGAGTGTTCTTACAAGTCGAGGAAGATTATTAAAAGAATACTATTTCTTAATTCGCGCAAAATAAGAGTAAATGAATATAGCGTTGTGTATCGCGAATTTTTAAAATTGATTTTAACAAAGGAAAACAACAAACAATTAATGTTAGCATATAGTCGTAGCTGAAGATTATTCAAATGGTAAAGGTACTGGCGACTGATAATACTATGATAAAAATACTAAACAATCAAATAATCAAAACAAAATTCAATGAGATTAAAGAATATCAGCCATATATATATCCTGTAGCATGGTGGCATAAAAGATTGTTTCTTAAGTTAGAAAAACCCAGTGTTACAGCGGTGACTAAATTAACTTTTTTCTCTCTTTTCCTTTTTCTATTCTTGGGGCTCTTAACAGACCTAAAGACCTAAAGACCTAGAGGGATTCCTAGAGACCAATGAGATTACCTAGTATTTTTGGAACACTAGTTTTCATTTTCTGAAAGTCCTTCTTGATCCACGGATTTACTTAGTTCTTTTTGTATAATTAAGCTGATATAACACAGAGGTTTAATCTTCTACGTGTTATTAAAATTTAATTTCCTACGTAAAAATAATTTTTGAATCCGGGCTCCTGTTATAACACTGAACACTGTTAAAATACTTACAATTTTTCGGAAGAAACACCCAAATAATATAAATGTCTACCTCTTACTTTTAATTCTACTTTTTATTAGTAAAGCTGATGCTATAGGGTGGAGGGGAATCACAGTGTCTATTGGGGTGATGTTTAGATAAATTTGATGAAACATAGGCCTAATTCCATGATTAGGTCCAACTATTCTGCGTTTTTCGTGTCATGGTTTTCAGGAAACCCCTTGCGGATAGGGCAGTGTGACAGTTTTTTCTCAAAGTTCTTGCAGGTCAGTATATTGAGACTTTAAAGCTACTGTGGTTTTTTAGTCTGAAAGTGGGGGGAGGCTGACAGGTATACCTCCATTGCACACCTGCACCCACAAAGGCCATGTTTTAACTTTGTAATATTCAAACTCCTAAAAAATGGTATAACATGCCAAACTCAACTACACGCAGCTAATATTTTTTATAATACCGAACAGAATAACTAAATTTATGGTTTCTTTTTTTCTTAGCAAACCCCCTTCTCTGTCTCAAAATGAAATTTCTGTATTAAAAATTAGCTAAATTTGAAAATAAAGAAAGGAATCAGAAACGTGGTTTTTACTTTTCTTGGCAGACTCCATCTCTCGTATAGAGCTAATTTAAATAAAATAATTAAAAGAGTAAAGAAAATAATAAAAAGAGTTTCTGCATTAGTAGTGAAGAAAGAAAAGTGTTTTTAGAGTTGAAGATGGAGCTAGCTGCCAAGTGAAAAAAGCGAGCAAGTACTTGTAGTCTATTCTCGTGTCAGTGAAGCTGGACAGATTATAATCTTATGCTCCCATGTTGGAAAATGAGCTCCAGTGCTATTGGTCTATACTTCAGTAAGTCAATCGCATTCTTTAAGTTTACGTCAGATAAAGAAGTCGGATTTCCACACGTTGCTGGTTTGTTTGAACTATTGAATATTGATGCGCAAAACTAAATTTTTGGCTCACTTTTGCGAGGGAATGCCAAGTTTATTGTTTAATTTCAACTCTGTTATCATTTATTTTTTTTATTTCCCTCAAAATCGAGGAATATAATTAATACATAAATGAAATTGCAAGTGGAAATCGAAACACTTCATTTAAATTAAATTAAAATTGTTGGCATCGATTTAAGAACCCTTGCTGGGTGGTGAAGGATAATATTCGTTTGCAATTGCTATAGATCTACTGATCTTTGAAAACCAGTCATTTAGTATTAACTTCTTAATACCAAATTCTTCCACGCGGTTTTGGTTACCTTCTCTTAAAAAGGGGGGGGGGGTGCAGTAACACCCCCGAGTGTGCAAATTGTAGTGGAGATTGTAGTGGAGCTTTTCGCCCATGAGCTCTTTTTCTAAGTTTCGACACTCCCAGAAATCTTGTATCTACTAACCCAGTATTTGGTAAGCTCTCTTTAAGCCTAATAGCCTCTTGAAATGTCCTAAACACATTATTTATATTTTTTCTCTTTTTTCATACTACCAAACTTCCACATCAGTGCTCAAAACATCACCCATTGTTGTCTAAAAATTTTCTTATGCAGTTCATTATCCGATGGTCCTAGATGCCTAAGGGGGCTCCTCAGTAACTACTGCTACTAGCAACTCACTGCAGTAGCAAGTCGCCCGGGGTCAACATAGCTATGCAAGCTCCTCCTCCACCCTAACTAAACCCAGAAGAATTATCCATTAATAAGAATCCACTGCCAATGCTGTCTCGTTTATTGGGTCATAATTTCTTCGAGGGGGCCACTCCTCAAGGTCACCTTGCAGTGCTGTTAGCAGTCACAGTTTTAGTTAGGAAAACTTGTGAAAGGTCAACCCTAATGCTACTTTGAGGACATCCCCCAAAAAAGCATCGTCCCTTCGTCCTGATAGGAACGAAAATTGGAGCTTATGACGGAGCGAGGGCCCCAAACCATCTTACACCACCGGAACAGCTCAGGCATTTTATACCCAGCCTATCCTCGTCAGTAACGCCCACTTAATATATTATAAATTGAGTGGTTAATACCAAAAATTACCTGACTTTGAAGGTTTTCTGCGATTCTCTATTTATATAACATAAAAGAAAATATAATTTAAGTAATTTAATTTCAGTTCTGTTGGTCGTACCCAACTGAGTCGCAGTGAAACTGCGTACAAGAGAGGAAAGATCCTATCTCCTTAATAATTTTTTATACAAAAAAAAAAATTGTTTTGTTGAGGCATTCCATGATTCAGAGAATAAACCCCCTCTGTTACCTTTGGGATGTGGGGAACAGGTTTAATAGAATTGTGAAGGCTACAAAAAATAGATTGTTGTTGTTGTGTGAGGGATGATGGAGTATACAGATGGACTGTCTTCACTCAAAAAAAAAAAAGGTGGCGCACTAAGCGGAAAATGAGACAGTTCACAAACACATAAAAAGTTAAACCTATAGCATTTACTGCCAATCAGGTTTAAGCTACCTTTGTTTGTTGCTTGACCTTGTATCTTAACCCAAGTGTATCTGACCTTTAACCTCTTCCTAGTATGACGCTTCACTTTGATTCGTCTGTCCTAGCAGTGAGTCTGAGACGAGTTTTTAAAGAAATTGTAGTGCTATCGGCAAATGTGCAAATTATTTGTTAGTCTCATCCATTGTTTCTCAAACTAGAGGACGTAGTGGGTTAGAAAAAACTAAATTCTAGTGTATAAACAACCCGTTATTTATCATATATTTCACTAGAAATATACGTACAAATGCCAAAATCAAACTTATGAAAATGAAGATTTATGTAAAAATCAGTAATTAAAGTTGAAATTAGGCTCCACAAATAAAACGAGTAATAATGCTCATATTGCTCGTTAATACAATGGGGGTCGTGAGGCATTGAGGGGTTGGGACCCTAAAAAAGATTGATGAGTGTCCTGCACCTAGTCTATTGTTTCCAAATACTCGTGAATACTGTATACTTCACATAACACCATATTTCACAATCACTATGTGTATTTTCTTTGTGGGTATGAATGCCCCTTTATGTATAGGGTATAAATATTGCATCCTATAAAAAAAAAATATAATTAGAATTTGCTCATGTTTAAGAGCAATTTAGTACTAGTAAATTTAGTATAATTACTATCATAATCTTAATCGTTATTCTTTAGTTTTTTTTATAATCTTAATTGTTATCATTATAATTTTATTTATAATAAAAATGTTTGTATTATGAAGATTATATAAACATTTAAAATAATACTAAAGTAATTTGGAACTTCATTCGTTACAGTCTGTTGTTTTAATTTATATAATAGTTTTAATTTTTATATTCTAATTAGTAATTTTGTTCCTGTAATTTAAAATAATAAATTTATAATTAGTATTAACTCCCAGTAAATTCAGTATAATGCGCCCTGTAAAAGTCATTTCGTTTTAGATGCTACGGGAAGCTTTGAATGATGCTGAGGCCATTCGACCTGAGTTAGACAGGAGCTTACGAGTACTTTTCCCTGCAGACGCTCGTCGGAAAACTGAACTGCCAGATGAATTCTATAACTTGACAGCTGAAGAATTGAAAAAAGAGCAAGAACTGAGGTAATTGACCAATAATTGCTCGTATTCCTCCGTCCAATCTCCTGCTGCAGGCAATATCAGGGCTGCCACAAAGTTCCTAATATCGAGTGAAGGTCTCTATTGGTCCCTTCAATTGATAAAGGTCCCTAAAGTGCATTTTCTTGCTTTGTTTTAAAGCTGTGTATCCTGAAGGTTCCCAATACCTATGAGTATAGGGTTTTCAATACTTTTGTTTTGATTAAGATTCTTCGAACCCGTTTTGGCTTGTCTAGGAAAGACAAAACTTGGCTTACATAGGCTACAGCGTTATTGTCTGGACAGAGCAGACAGACTAGTCGCGAAAAAGAGTGACCCCCTTTGTCTCTTGAGGCAATAGGCTAGGAGGTGGCTTGATTTGGTTGGCTTTGTTAATTACTTAGAAAACTTTTTTCTGGGTGTCACTCTGTTCCAGACAGAGGAAAAAAAATAAAGAATTGTTTAAAGTACAAAATACGAAGAAGTGATGTTAAAATCAGGTTTCTTTTGCGATTTTGTGCTTACATACACTTCTTGAACTATTAGACTACTTCCTAGCGCCCTTTTTATTTGAATATGTTTCTCGTAATAGCCTATATATTTTTCTACTAACTTCTTTTCATTTTTTAAAGTTAGGTTTTGAAGTTTTAGTTTGAATTAGAATGGGAAAGTGCAAACTTTGGGATATTTGGATGGAAGAGACAGATGCGACGGGACATCAAATGAAAGAGTGGTGTACAACTGTTCCAGGAGATCTGTTCTCTTTCTACTGTTATATGGGTATATATTACTGTTATATGGGTTATATTAATTACATGGGCTCTGAAGATGATTGAGTCGTTTCTGGAAAATCTGCGGACGAGATAACAGATATATATGGAAAAATGTTCCAGTATACAGTGATCAAATACTTTTCTTTCAAGCAAACCAAGTTTGCTTATTTTTTAACTGAAGCTCTTGGACCCTATATCCGGAAGATGACCCTTGATGAAGTTGGCAGAAATCAGTTAGTGAGAGTGTTAAATTTTTCTGTATCCCAATGAAGTTCAAAGCCAGTTTCTGCTCACAGTTTATCATATGTTAACAGGAAGTTACCCGTCGCAACTCAAAGAGACATGTTAGTTGACGCATTTAAGCTAGTCCAGTTATCAAGACTTCCATCGGAGCCAGGAAGGATTGACGACAAGTGGAACAGCGTGATCCAGGGAGGAAATTGTCAAAACTTGTCTGAAGCCGTAAAAAACGCTTTGACCATTTCATTTTGGTCCGCCAGCATTGAGCAAGGTTTTCCCTTTCTGGGTGAGTTCTCAGCAAAGAAAGCGCTTCGATGAATGAGTGAACTTTGAATGCATAACTGTAAGTGATAGAGTTGGGCAGATTTGGAGGACGTGCGCAAAATGTTGTACCTACATTCCAGATGTATTCCATTTGGAAAGCGGATTCCAGCTTTCAATTCAGCTGTCAGTAACGAAATTTTTGTCTTTCTATGACATTGAAATAAACGTCGTGAGAGTGACGTACGAGTGACGTGAGAGTTATGGTTTGTACCTACAGCAGGAAAAAGCCTTGAAAGAAAAAACTGAGAAAGAGCGGTAGAATTTGGAAGCAAAAGAAAGGCTGAGAGAGCAGCAGCTCGCTAAAAACTCTTTGAAAAGACAGACAATAGAGACTCTTGAAAAATTCTCTCAAAGAAAAAAAGAAATGGTTTCAAGGAACAGGCCACAGACGAGTTACTGAAGGAAGCTCTTTACCGGCTTAAAAAAGCATTGAAAAGAAGGACATGGTCGAGATACAGCTAGCGCAGGCTATGAGAGATGGGACTAAAAGAATAACCGATAGTAACCGAAACTCTAAAAAATGGAATACCAATAGTTACATCAAAAGAATCGCATTTTAATACTGATTTTAAATATATAAGTTTCATCAAGATCAGTTATACCCATCAAAAGTCACGAGCCTGAGAAAATTTGCCTCATTTTAGAAAATAGGGGGAAACACCCTCTAAAAGTCATACAATCTTAACGAAAATCACACCGTCAGATTCAGCGTATCAGAGAACCTTATTGTAGAAGTTTCAAGCTCCTATCTACAAAAATTTTTTTGCCAGAAGACAGATCACGGATGCGTGTCTATTTGTTTTTTTTTTGTTTGTTTTCTTTTCCAGGGGTGGTCGTATCGACTGAGTGGTCCTAGAATGTCGCGAGAGGACTCATTTTAACAAAAATTAAAAGTTCTAGTGCCCTATTTAAGTGACCAAAAAAATTGGAGGGCACCTAGGCCCCCTCCCACGCTCATTTTTTCCCAAAAGTCACCGGATCAAAATTCTGAGATAGCCATTTTGTTCAGCATAGTAAAAAAAACTTATAAATATATCTTTTAGGATAACTTAATCCCTCAAAGCCCCCGGGGAAGGGCTGTAAGCCGTGAACTTTACCCATTGTTTACACGTAGTATTGGTTATTGAAAAGTATACAGACGTTTTCAGGGGGATTTTTTCTGGTGGGGGGTGTCAGGGAGAAAAAGTTACGTGGAAGGATCTTTCCATTGAGGTATTTTTCATTGGGTAAGGGAATTTTCCATGACGGGGGTGCGGGATTTTTAAGCACTGTTTAAAAAACGATCAGAAATCAAATAAAAAAAACAAGTTTTTTCAATTGAAAGTAAGTTGCAACATTAAAACTTAAAACGAACAGAAATTATTCCGTACATGAGAGAGTTCGCACCCTTGTCTATGCCTCGCTCTTTACACTAAAGTTTTTTTAGTCAAACAGTTCGTGGTAACGAACTGTAGTAAGGAGCGACCCGGCTCAATAGTAACCGAAACTCTAAAAAATGGAATACCAATAGTTACATCAAAAGAATCGCATTTTAATACTGATTTTAAATATATAAGTTTCATCAAGATCAGTTATACCCATCAAAAGTCACGAGCCTGAGAAAATTTGCCTCGTTTCAGAAAATAGGGGGAAACACCCCCTAAAAGTCATACAATCTTAACGAAAATCACACCGTCAGATTCAGCGTATCAGAGAACCTTATTGTAGAAGTTTCAAGCTCCTATCTACAAAAATTTTTTTGCCAGAATACAGATCACGGATGTGTGTTTATTTGTTTTTTTTTTATTGTTTTCTTTTCCAGGGGTGATCGTACCGACTGAGTGGTCCTAGAATGTCGCGAGAGGACTCATTTTAACAAAAATTAAAAGTTCTAGTGCCCTATTTAAGTGACCAAAAAAATTGGAGGGCACCTAGGCCCCCTCCCACGCTCATTTTTTCCCAAAAGTCACCGGATCAAAATTCTGAGATAGCCATTTTATTCACCATAATCGAAATACCTAATAACTATGTCTTTAGGGACGACTTACTCCCCCGCAGTCCCCGTGGGAGGGGCTGCCAGTTGCAAACTTTTACCTGTGTCTACATATAGTAATGGTTACTGGGAAGTGTATAGACGTTTTCAGGGGTATTTTTTTGTTTAGGGGGGAGGTAAAGTGGGAGGATATTTCCATGGAGAAACTTGTCATGGGGGAAGAGAATTTAAATGAAGGGGGCGCAGGATTTTCTAGCATTATTTGAAAAAACAATGAAAAAATAAATATGAAAAGTTTTTTCTACTGAAAGTAAGGAGCAGCATTAAAACTTAAAACGAATTAAATTATTACGCATATGAGGGATTTACCTCCTCGTTAAACCTCACTCTTTACGCTATAGTATTTTTAGTAATTTCAACTATTTATTCTACGACTTTTGTGATTTAGAGCTCATTCCTAAGGAATTTTGACAAAATTTAAACTTTAGGGTAAAGAGCGAGGTATCGACGAGGGTTGAACCCCCTCATACACGCAATAAAAACATACGAATATAGAAGTTCGTTACGTAAATTAATTCGTAAGTTACGTATATTTTTTACCAATGAAAGCGTTTGTAAAAAATTGAAAGTTCTAGTTGCTTTTTAAAGTAATCAAAAAATTGGAGGGCAACTAGGCCTCCTCCCTCGCTCCTTTTTTCTCAAAATCTTCCGATTAATTGCAATTAATTAATATGTAAATTTCGTTTTAATTATTTATGTGCGGAGAGCCAAGATCAAAACATGCATTAATTCAAAAACGTCCAGAAATTAAATTAAAAAAAAAACGAAAGTTTTTTTAAATGAAAGAAAGGAGTAACATTAAAACTTAAAACGAACAGAAATAACTCCATATATGAAGATAGAGTCAAGAGAAAGAGTCAAACTTTAGCGTAAAGAGCGGGGCGTTGAGGAGGAAAAGCCGCTTTCATATACGGAGTAATTTCTGTTCGTTTTAAGTTTTAATGTTGCTTCTTAATTTCATTTTAAAAAACTTTTTTATTTAATAGTTTCAAAAGAGCTATTTATTTTAGTTAAACCCTTCGTAATTCTTGTTTCATTCTTAAAGAATTGGAACAAAATTCGAACTTTTGGTTTCTTTTTGGTAATTTATGTGGGTAGTTGTGGCTATACTGTGGATAGGTACTGTTTATGGCTTATCTTCCCTCTGAAATGTAGGATTTGTGACAAGCCTACAGTTGTAGCTCTCAATGAAAGGACAAGGTACTTGAATCATTAAAATCTCTTGTTTCAGATCTGTTCATTCACCGAGCGAGAATTATGATGTCAATTCAAGTTCTACTTTGGGAGGGATCTAAACTTGCTTAAAAATAGGAAAATTTCCTTTTTTCGACTCATTTTTTTAAAAATGACAAAGGAAGGTTTTTGACGCATTTTTGAATTTAAAAGGACGTATAGCAAATTTCGAAAGTGTTATTCTAAAGGTGGATTAAACTCGATCTCAGCTATCAATGATCACAAATTGTTTTTCTTACGTTGGAAAACTAAAGCCACGACACTGCAGAAATCAACATATCAAAAATGTGCGACAACAACATATCAACATATCAAAAACAACATATATCTACAACATATAAACATATGTTTATATGTACATATGTTATATAATATATAAAATACATATAATATATATATGATACATATAATATATCAAAATATATAAACAACATATCAACTAAAGCCACAACACTGCAGAAATCAGCATATCAAAAATGTGCGCGAGGAACATAAGCCTGCACGACGCAATTCTCAACAAAACTCGCTGACTCAGCTCAAAGTAGGAAGACCAAATATTTCTGCCTATAGTAAATCAGCAGCAGCTATGGGTTTCTTAGGGTAATTTTGTCACCATCAAGTGTTCAGTAATCCAAGGTCTTTGTTGGAAACCGAAGACTTTGAAATGCTTTACAATAGATACTAAAAACGTTATATTAAGAGATATCCTTATGTCACTCCTTCGTAAGTCCACCTTGTTCGTGACAGTTCTCAACACTCGTAATAATTTGTGACTTATTTATATTCAGACAATTTGATTTCCTGGGCGAATAATTTCAATAATGTTAAAAAGTCAAAAATGTTAGCCGGGTAAAAGTTCTTATCTATAGACTGTATATTATGAGTATGAATTTGCCATTCTTTCTTTTACACATTGGCGAAGGGCATGGAGCCCTTGGAAGCCCAGACTGTATGTAACCTATCATCAAAATAATGGAAATCACCTAGGGTTTATATTCGAATAATTCCTTTTAATGTTACCCAGATTTGCTTGGCTATTTTGTAACTTTAAACTTAATAAATTTTAAATATTTGAAATTAGCATAAAAAGCCAGCTCTTTTTATGTATCTCTTTTCATATATATCTATCAAGTATTTAAAGTCTGTTATAGTTATGGTTACTATTTGACCGAGACACTCCTTACTTACAGTTCGTTACCACGAACTGTTTGACTGAACTACCAAGGAAGCCATCCAGACCAGCTTCTTGTTACTTTAGTTTCCCATATCTATAGTGCAAGTGTGACGTCATATACGGGAAATATATGACGCTCATAAATCATGACTTTTTTTGCTGTTTTTTTTTTTGTTAGAAGGTGGTGCTATGTTGTGATTTAAGCATAAGAAAGAAATTGTTGGTTTACTCCTGGTGCTGAAAAAAAACTTGCCATTAAAAGTCGAACATATTTATAATTCAACCGTTTTCTCCACTTTGTGCTATGCTTTGTTCTCGTCTTTTTCCTATTAGATTTGCTTGATTATTCTTAGCATTTTCTCTGATGTTTTCCATTGTCAAAAAGATTTTCTCCGTGTGTTTTTTTTTTTTTTTTTTTTGATGACGCGATTTTCTTGATAATTTGTACTAATTTATTGATTTTATAACTGGGCCATAGCTAAAACAGGCGGTCTCTTCTTAGCCAGCTTTGAGAATCGATTTTATTTTTCTTTAAGGAAAAGATTTCTGGTTACCTATACAATTAGATTACTTTTAACCATCCATAATCTTTGACGCTAAAGTTGATGAAAGCGATTCACTAAGGTCCCGGCTTAATTGGCCGTCTAAAAATCTTATTATCCATGTTTTTGTCTCAATGTTTTTCTACGTTTTATCAGCCAATACATTCAGAAACATTTAGGGGAAAGGGTTGAAGCTCCACCATTTTTGGCCTCATTTTGTTTCACTATTAATTTTCACTATAAAAATGTGCGTAGTCATTGTTTTTTTTTTTTTTTTTTTTGCTGTAATTCCGAAAGTTCCGAATCCATATCGAATTATTCCATAAAAGAAACAACGGGAGAAACAAGAAAAAAAGACATTGTTGGTTTTGCCTTTAATTATACCAATCAACAAACTTTATAGTGTTACCTGTTTGTTTTTGTTTTTTGCGAATGTGTAAATCTGGATATTTTGAACCTTGAAAGTAGAATTTTTAAGCGATATCCCTCAACTATGTCGGTATTGAGTTTAGATGAAGCATTGTAGCATAAATATGAGACATAGGGGTAGGGGATTTGGATTTTTTTAAGAGGGTGGGGAATATTTTGGTCAAAATTTTTCAATTTTTAAGTTTGAGTTGCCTGATTTTTTTTGGGGGGGGATGGGAAACTAAAGAAAATGGTGATTTGAATTAAAAATCTTTGCAAATCTTGAAAAAATTTTGGATTTCAGAGGAAGTCTGAGGTCCCCCTCCTGTGTGTGTGTCCTGTTCAGGCATACCTTATTCCTCCGAGGAGAATAAAATAATGACAGAGCACGGTCTGAACTTCTCAAAGGATATTTTCTCATTTAAACGACGGAATGTATTCAACCGAGTTAATTCTCACCAACTTTGCTATTTGGAAATGTTCATGGGTAGCAATCTAATGCCTAACTACTAACATGTATTGAATGATAATAGTAAAAGTGAAAGGTAAGTTGAAAATACAGATCATTTGAGGACCCTACTTAGAAGAAAGTTGGGACCTACAAAAAAAGTTACATTGTTTATTGTCTGAAGGCAGACAGCTCATTCTATGTATTTATCTTCTCAGCTCAGCGTAAATTACCTTAAAAATAAACATTTATTACCGTAGGAAACATGTAGTGGAGCAAGAACTAATGCTAAGGACGAAAGCAATGAGGGAAAGAGAAGCCCAGAGGGAAAAGCGAAAATATCGATATACACTTATTCGCATCCGTTTCCCTGATGAAATTATTTTGCAGGTAATTTTCCTCCTAATCATTTATTTGTATAACATATAAACTTTTTCTGTGTCTTTTTTTTATGGTACTTGGCATTTCCCAAGTAACATATAGCGATCGCAATTTCTGTCCGTCGGTCCTCGTTTTGATAGCTCGGGCACTTCCAGATAAGCTAGGACGACGAAAGTTGGTAGATATATCATTTATTTGTATAACTTATAAGCGTTTTCTGTGCGTCTTTTATTTTAATAGTAGGTTTTTTTGTCACATCAGTTAAGCTATAATAATACTAATTTATTTTTGACCCGCTACAAAAAATCAAAGCGGAGTATTAATAAAAGAAACAAAACAAACACTGCACAAAATAGAAAAAACAAGAAACTAAAGCAAACGAGTAAGGCCTCTGTGGGCGGGCAGATACTTATAAGTAGACTGGGGTATTTTGCCAGCAAGCTCCGTGAGCTTTGACCCAATATCCGGGAAACTATAAACAGATATGAGGCTCCTATTCCTATACCATGGAGGCAGATACAATAGAAAACCGGAAAACCGGAAATAATAAGAACGAATTGAACTGATATCTTTTTTGTGAAAAATAGGGTAAATACCAGAAAGAAACAAAACCGAATGATCTGTAAAAACCAAGTATAATTTAGTAAGAGACTTTCTATTGTATCTACCTCGGTTAGCAACAATCTTAGAGTAACTTAATTGAATTTTCTTCTTGCAACCAGCAACAGCAAGAGTCTGTAAGGATTTTAGTGTTTTACTAACGTTAATTCCCAGCCACCGAAATGAAGAAACCGACAGGACAGAAAAAGATCCACAGATTAGAGGAGTAGTGATATTACTATTAAATGAAAGATATTCACACTTTGAAAGATTAAGAGAAAGTCCAACCGCATGAAGTTTAGATGCTCTGTTGAAACAGACAAAGAGAGCCCTTTTTTAGTCCTACTGATCAAAAGAATATCATCCGCATAGGCAAGATAAGAAATATTTACAGAATTAAGGATGCAAGTAGGTGGGATAGAGGAAAGGACAGATGATATACAAAGTTTGAAAATAGAGGGGGAGAGGACAGCACCTTGCTGGACCCCACGTCGTATTGGAATTTTACTATCTGAAACCCTCATATTCGTTTTAATCCGCAAAAAGGAATCTGAATACCAATATCTAAGAAGAAAAATTACCGATATGTTGATACCGTGACTAAAAAGGGAAAAGATAGTTTGGGAATGCGTAACAGTATCAAAGGCTTTGGAGAGATCCAAAGCACATAAATGTAACTCGAATCCCTTTTTAGTAGCCTCAGTAAGAACATTAGCCAAAACTCGATGAGCCTGCTGGCAACCTACCCCAGCTGAAAACCCAATCTGATTTTCACCAAAATATGCCGAAGAATTAACTGATGGGAGGAGAAGATACTCAAAAATTTTGCTTATATTGCAGGAAACCGTTATTGGCCTGTAAGATGCACACTCAGTCGGAATCTTTCCTCTTTTCAGGATCGAAGTAACTGTTCCGCACAAAAAACTTTTAGGCACAACCGAGTTGCATAAGCACATTTGAAACAGAAGTTGTAAATGATGGACTAGAGCTGGACAATCAACACTTAGGTGTTTGGCACTTGTACCATCACAATCAATAGAGCTAGACTTAAGCTTCTTTATAGCTTGTGCCACCGAAACTAAATTAACTGGGAGGATCTGGTTCTGGCGTAGTGATATGGGAAGCGCAGAAATAAGAAAGCTCATAAAAGTAGCATGAACAAAATGGTTTATAGTGTGGAAAATCTGGTCGTAATATTTGCACCAAGCAGCAGGACTAATTGGGCTACTTGTTGACGAAGAGTCATCGATTTTATTTGAATTTACCACATTTTTCCAATCTAAATTACTTGACGGGAATTTGCAAATTTTAGATTTTAGCTGTGTACTGACTGGGGTCACATTCTGCTCCTGATCTGCACCTGGGTTTTTCGTCATATGGTTACGAAAATGGAGTGAATATTTGGCTTGCTTCTTTATCAGATCTGAGTTCTCCTTGGACAGTTGGGTTTCATAAAACGCAAACTGGGTGAAATTTGGTTTGCTTGTTTTTTTTTGGGGAGGGGGGATTTTTGCCAACCAGGATTTTGCTTCAACAGTTTGGTTTCGCAATGACAAAGAAGGAGGGGGTGAATATTCGGTTTTATTTTGCATGGGATCAGTTTTGCTTCTGTAGCTGCAATTTACGTGGATAAAGATGGGGACGAATTTTTGGTTCATTTCTGCATCGATTTCACTTCCCCAGCCAGCTAAATTATGCATAGAACAAGTAAGCTTCATCCATATCTTCTAGTGACAGAGCTTGCTTGCAATTCTTTCTAGATTAGTATGTAAAAGGAATCTTATTTGGTTCAGTATATTACTACTGCTACTACTAATAACTCACTGTAGCACCAAGCCACCTGAGGCCAGTACAGCTACGCACGCTCCTCCTCCAACCTAATCTATTCAAGGCCCTCCTCTTTACACCATCCCAGGAAGTTCCCATTTCCTTTAAATCTTTATTTATGACATTTTCCTCCCACCCTAGACGAGGACGACCTGCTTTCCGTGTAGCCCCAGTTGATTGGCCAGAAAGGACAATTATCGGCAGTGTCATCCTTCATCTGAAGAACGTGGCCTAGCCATTTCAATCTTTCTTTCATAATAGCCTTAGAAAAGGTTTAGTGAAGAAATTTGAATTTGGTTCTCATTAGAGAACATAGAATATCCACAATTCACGGTTCAATATACAATTTACAAATTCTCTCTAGTCATCTCCGGCTATAATAAATTTGAAAAATAATAAGAAATAAGTATGTATCTCAGCCCATCCTTTCGAGAAAAATGCAAAATTTCCTATTCAATAGATGGAGGTTTAAAATCTGTGCTCAAGAGTTTCCAGATGTGTAGAAGTTAATGGTGTTTTAAAGGTGGTTTAAGCGATAGTGTACGTTTTTTTTACAAGGATATCCAAAAGTTTCAGTGTTTTAGTGTGTATTTTACTGAATGCTTCTGCTCTGGGGATCTTGATAGGTCTCTTTGTGATGACACTAGGATAATTTCGAAGAGGAGATTTTCTTTGGATCAAGGCCTTATAATTCTCATTAAGTAAACGTAAATCCTACTTATTAAATTAATTCTAAGTTATCAGTCGCAAAGTTATATTAAAAAAATGTGTTACATTAGGAATTTTTTTTTTGGGGGGGGAGAGTTCAAAATGACTTCAATTTTTTTTTTAATCAGCCCAGAGTATATACTTTTCCCTAATTGTCAATAGCTTCAAAGCCCATGTTATGGGTTTAGTAAAAAAAAATTCAAATATGGTTCTCATTAGAGAGTATAGAATATCCACTATTCAAAGTCTTTGAACTAGGGAAAGCGAGATTTCGGGGAAATCCCCAAGAATCTTGGAGTACTGGAAGCACTGAACTGAAAGCAACTGATGAGCCAAAAGTAATAAAAAAGTGAGGTGAAACTGAACTCTCAGCTGCCACTCTTGGGAGAAATCTGACAGTTTACAAGTGGCCGCAGAATTCCTGCGTTGTTTTAAAATCACTTTTCTATGAATAGGCAGCGCGATGGCTTAGTGCGCTTGGCAATTTGACGATAAATCGCACCAATACAGTTTTTGCTAAGAAAAGAATCCTCAATGATAATTTATTGTCCCCTAGTTTTGTGGGCCCCTAGGCCCGGGCCTAGTAAGCCTATCGGTAAATATGGGCCTATTGAGAGCCAAGGATGTAATCATCCTGACCTTTCGGAGCATCACAGCTACAAGCTTGTCGCAAAATCGCTTGTTTTTTAGAGGAACATAAACCTTAAAGGAAATATATAACATTATATATACAATATATAATATAATATATAAAACATATGAAATATATAACATTTCTGCATTCTCTATTTCCTATTTAACATTAAAGTCTCAGTCCTGAATTGTCAGATTTATATTTTCGTCGCGTAATAAGTATATATAATTATATCGTTTTATATATAAATTAAATAAAAAAATAAGTTTTTTAGCGGAAAGTACGGAGCGACATTAAAAATTAAAACGAACAGAAATTACTTCGTATGTGAAAGGGGCTGCTTCCTCATCAACGCCCCGCTCTTTACGCTAATGTTTGACTCTTTCTCTTAACTCTGGGTTTTAAAACAGTAAACAACTTTAGCATAAAAAGCGGGGCGTTGATGAGGAAGCAGTCCCTTCGATACGATTACCCCTGGGAAAAAAAAACAAACAAACAAATAAACACGCATCCGTGATCTTCCTTCTGGCAAAAAATACAAAATTCCACATTTTTGTAGATAGGAGCTTGAAACTTCTACAATAGGGTTCTCTGATACTCTGAACCTGATATTGTGATTTTCGTTAAGAAGCTACGACTTTTAGGGGTTGTTTCCCCCTATTTTCTAAAATAAGGCAACTTTTCTCATTCTCGTAGCTTTTGATGGGTAAGACTAAACTAGAAGAAACTTATATATTTAAAATCAGCATTAAAATGCGATTCTTTTGATGTAGCTATTGGTATCAAAATTCCATTTTTTAGAGTTTTGGTTACTATTGAGCCGGGTCGCTCCTTACTACAGTTCGTTACCACGAACTGTTTGATATGTGTATATGAATAAGTATATATAATTATTCATATATAAATAAGTGCAGTCTGTATATATAAATATATGACAAATTTACCTTCTTCTATTCAAACTTATGGTTTCTTCAGGTATGGGTTTCTTCCATAGTTAGGTTGAAAATTTGTATTAAAAAGAATATCCTATACAGGGCTTTGTGTATTTAACTACAATATTTAGCAAATGCTTCCGAAGTTAGTCCCTATCATTTGCCTTTTCACTGTGTTCAGTGAAATGCTTGTGGGGCCGTGGAGCACGACCCTTCTATGAAGTGTACTTTGACCCATTCCCCCATCCTCCCCTCTTCAAGAAAGCAAAAAATAAAAAAAAGTGTGCGATTTCTAAGGTTAAAAGAACATAATATTCTTTTCTGGAAAACCTGTTTCTAAATTCTAGTCTCCTCCCCCTCTAACCGTAGTTTTGCTATATACTGCGATTAGTTATTTTTAGTCTCTTCCCCCTCTCACTCTGCTTTTGCTATTTGTTGCATTCAGTTAATTTTAGTCTCCTCCCCTCTAACTGTGCTTTTGCTGTGTATTGTGATCAGTTAGTTTAGTCTCCTCCCCTCTAACCGTGCTTTTGCTGTGTATTGTGATTAGTTAGTTTTAGTCTCCTCCCCCTCTAACCGTGCTTTTTGCTGTGTATTGTGATTAGTTAGTTTAGTCTCCTCTCCTCTAACCGTGCTTTTGCTGTGTATTGTGATTAGTTAGTTTAGTCTCTCCCCTCTGACTGTGCTTTTGCTGTGTATTGTGATTAGTTAGTTTTAGTCTCCTCCCCCTCTAACCGTGCTTTTTGCTATGTATTGTGATTAGTTAGTTTAGTCTCTCCCCTCTAACCGTGCTTTTGCTGTGTATTGTGATTAGTTAGTTTTAGTCTCCTCCCCCTCTAACTGTGCTTTTGCTGTGTATTGTGATTAGTTAGTTTAGTCTCCTCCCCTCTAACCGTGCTTTTGCTCTGTATTGTGATTAGTTAGTTTTAGTCTCCTCCCCTCTAACTGTGCTTTTGCTGTATATTGTGATTAGTTAGTTTAGTCTCCTTCCCTCTAACCGTGCTTTTGCTGTTTATTGTGATTAGTTAGTTTTAGTCTCCTCCCCTATAACCGTGCTTTTGCTGTGTATTGTGATTAGTTAGTTTTAGTCTCCTCCCCTCTAACTGTGCTTTTGCTGTGTATTGTGATTAGTTAGTTTAGTCTCCTCCCCTCTAACCGTGCTTTTGCTGTGTATTGTGATTAGTTAGTATTAGTCTCCTCTCCGCTAACTGTGCTTTTGCTGTGTATTGTAATTAGTTAGTTTAGTCTCCTCCCCCTCTAACCGTGCTTTTTGCTGTGTATTCCATCAGTTAATTTGATTCGGTTTTTAGGGCACCTTCAAAGTTAATGAGAAACTGAGGGACGTCACTTCGTTCATTCAGGAAGCTTTGGAAGAGCCCTTGAGACCTTTTGTCCTCTCGTTCTCAGGAAAGAAGTTAGTGGACCAAGATGTGAGTCTCCTCGATCTTGAACTCATTCCTAGTGTGACTCTCCACTTCAATTGGGACCAACCTTGTGCTGAATCTGAAACAAGTTTTTTGAAAGAGACTATTTTAGCGTTATTGGAAAATGTTTAAATTATTTATTAACTCTGTTCATTATTTCTCAGTAAGGAGGTTTGCAGTGGGTTAGAAAAAAAACTGAATTCTTACGTATGGACAGCTTTTATTTAGTAGTTAGCTTATTTCAATGAAATATACATAGAATTACAAAAATAAAATTTTGAACAATGAAGTAAAGATAAATTTAAAATTAGGCTCTGAAAAATAAAACCGATAATTTGGTTCAGGCTGTTTAATAAAATTTGTTTAATAAAAGATAATTTGTATAAAATGTTAGAATTAAATTTTAAAAATTATAAAAGTATAATTTGTTTAATAAAAGAGTGCTCTAAAATATCTTAGGGGACTCGATACAGTTAAAAACGTTACGAATGAAGATCTAGTTTATTGTATCCAAAAACATAGAATGCAATAGACGTTATATAACGGTTATATCATCGATCTCCATGCGTCTTTTCGTTGTAGGTAGAACACCTTATATTGATGAATCTTAGTAGCGAAAGAACAGCGAATTATCACGTTTATGTAGACTACGGGTTGACATCTTATTATTCTCTACAGGAAATATAAAATCTTATAATAGCCTACGGAAAATATAATTGCGATTTTGAAAATATTCTGTCCACAGTTCGAGTCTTATATGTAAAGAATTTCGTTGTATTACGTTTCTTGTGTCTTGATAGCAGAGTCGTATCCAGGATAAAAACGCATCGAAATTTGTTTATATGCATTTTGTTACGTTTTTACGAGTCCGACAAACATTTTTGGGAGGGGGTTCAAGCCCCCTAACTCCCCCTGGATGCAGCCTTGCTTGATAGCATTTTACGTTTCAGTGTTCTCCACAATCTACTGTTAATAGGAAGTACGGCTTTTTTGTGTTGCTTATGAAAATATATAAGTCAGAAAGGATATTTTGTTTTATTCTTCGTATATATAATCTCAAGTTATGAATTCCTTTCCTAGTCTGAAAATATGGATGAGCAATGTTAGGGCAGCAGCAGAATATACAAAGTCAGGTACGTAAAAAGGAGTTCTGTGATAGGGGGGGCTCAAGAACAAAAAAAGGATATTTGAAAAGTGCATAGTAATTTGGGAAAATTTAGGATTTCGGGTGGGAGGGTCTTATGGAGGACAAAGCCCTTCTCCTCTTGGGATGCACTTGTATAGGCTGTCTGTAGAGTCCCTTTAAAATCAAACCAATATGTTATGCAGGTAGTTTTCGAAATACTGTCGGTAGAATTATTGAAGATGCAGTAAATTATTGTAAAATATTTTGCAAGCAGTTTTTTCAATAACAACCAAATTGATAAATTAACTGTAAAAGAACTTTATGTACAACATGTTCTTCAAAATAAGAGGAGTTTACGTTCGAGGGAGTGTCCTGTGCTTTTTTTGCGCTATTCTAAAACTTGTGAATAAATTTTATGCTAGTCCATGTGTCTCATTGTGTTTTTGGCCTAGTAAAATTTAATGTTTCCATTTTTTTCAAAATGAACTGTTAGTCAAATACTTTTTTTTGTGTTATATGATAATATATTTGTTATAGAATATGTCTTTCTTTCATACTTATGTAATGAAAATTCAAGATCTGAATTTCTCCCTCGGTCGGAAATTTTGAATCTTAAAATAAATTTTGTTCCTGTTTCCCTGGAAAGTAATTTGGAATTCCTCAGGAAATAAAGTCTAGAAAGCGTTGGCTTTGTGCCTACACTGAGGAAGAAGACAATGAGAATAGACTCCATATGAAGTCTGCGTTACTTTTTGATGAGGCCAGATCTGCAACTACTGCCGCTACTGCTCACGACTCGTCGCAGCACTGAGCCACCTGAAGTCAACGCAGCTGCACAAACTTCCGCCCCCTGTCATTTCAAAGCTTCATTCTTTAGTTCATCTTTTGAATTTCCTATATAATTTTGAATCCTTTCTTATGCCTTCTGTCTTGCCATTCAAGGGCGTCATGCTTTTCACTTTATACTCGATGAATTGGCCAAAAAGTATTACTCGGAAAACCTATCATTTCCAAAGTGTCTTGGACCTTCTTAATAACCCTAAAAAGTGGGATCGAATAGCGTTATAATGTAACGTCATACAAATAGAATTTAGAATTATCCTTAGGCGATTCCTCTTGAGAACACCTCGTATATCTTCTTCAACCTTTCAAAGCCTCCATGTTTCAGGGTCATAATTGGCCGCTGTGACTACAGTGACGCCTCCTCATCTAGTTTTTATTCAATCTTCCTCTTTCCTCTTCTCTTTTCTCTTCTTGTTTTATTATTACTCTTCCATTTTTATTCATTTTATTCATGTTGATACACTACTACAAACGTAAAACTGTTATTTGGCCCAAGAAGCTTGACTTGTTGTGGCCCAATTGGAAAACATCTTTGTCCTCAACTGGGAAAAAGCACATTGTGCCTTAACTGTCCTGCTTTTCATATCTTTATTTTTTCTCCTTTCCTTCATTCCTTGCTAACTGGCTAAGTCAAGTTCCACTCACTAGGTATCGTCGTTACCTGACATAACCTCTATACCTTGTTTGCTCCTAATCTAAGCGACTTAGGCTCTGTAAAATTACTTTGCCAATGTAACCTTGCACCCCTAACTCTCGAAACCTCCAAAATAAATTCAATTTAACGACTTGTCGTAAAGGACAGTCGACTTATCTACATAATCGAAGTTTTGTCTTCTCATTTTATACCATGTTCGCTCATATGTGCTCCTAAGCACAGAGTATCAAAATAATGTTCATAAGCGGGGGTAAGGCACCACACTGCAATCCACTTCAAACTAGTTGCTAACGTCGCTTCCTACCACAACTACAACAATACTGTTCTCACGCATGAGAATAATCATTTTAACATACTTATATGATATACTACACAAGGCTAGGTCTCTCGTTTGTTGAATCAATACCCTATAAAACTCGAGACGAAAGGGTCTCTGATGGCTTATCCATTATTAATCTAAGCTTAAAATTCGGTCAAAGTATCCTCTCTCCCTTTCCTAAAACCGAACAATTCTTCTCTCAAAATTAGATGTACATCATCTTTGTCCAATAGGAAGCAGTGAGTTAAGAAATTCACTACTACCCAATGCCTCTTTCCTATTCTACCCAATGCCTCGATAATTACTTTACCCATTCTTGTCACTTTTTTTAAAAAGGGGGGTTTATTTAAAACTTCCGTAAAAACCTATGGGCTTTTCCTTTATCAAAAATTGGTATTTCAATATTTTATCCATTAATTGATAACTATACTATTGCATAAAACCATTTATCATGTTATCCCGAGCTTCAGACATGTAATTTGTAATCCTTTAATACAATCTGCAACTCTTCCTTACTAAATGGTTCTTCTTTCACTTCTAAGTTATCAGAAATATTATCACTATAATCTGTAAATCCTAATCCCATTATCGATGACACTAGAAATTCGTAATTGGTGTTTAGGGGACACGGGGTACGAATGAGGGATGGGAGGATCACTCACGACGTATGTTGCTGGATATCCCATGGTTTCCACAAGTCATAAGGACCCGAAATAATCCTCAGTAGCCTGTTGGATAGGAAAGCAAAGTTGGCGAGTACTTCAATAGGGAAGCTCTAGTCCAAAGTTGAGTACAGGTCGTTAAGGCGAGCTACTGTTCCTGCCCTGCGTGCCTCGTAGCGTAGAAGGAACTACCCTTAAGTAACCCATTATTATCTGTATAATTTCCCGCTGTTATGTCACGATTTGGCACATTCTTAAAATGTTCTATCCATCTCCACATATTGTTGTTTGTAATTATTTTGAGACCCTTGTCCTTCCTTAGACTCGGACTGGTCCAGACTGAAACCCTCCTCAGTTTCTCAAGTGAGTACCCCTCATCGACACAAAATTTGAAATTAATTTTCCCTCCCTATTTCAACCTGACCCCCGATTATCAGAAAACAATCGGGTGACTTACTGCAACTTCGGAAACACTGATTTAAGAAGAGAAAATATCCCTGATCCCTCTCCCTTTTATTCGAACTTCAGAAATACTGATTTAAGAAGATAAAATATCCCTGATCCCTCTCCCCTTTATTCGAATTTCAGAAATACTGATTTAAGAAGAGAAAATATCCCTTATCCCTCTCCTTTTTATTCGAATTTTAGAAATATCGATTTAAGAAGAGAAAAATATTCTTGGTCCATCTTCCCTTAATTCGAATTCTTACCCATCTGTAGGAGTAAAATAGTAAAATATCTTTATTTTTGCTCTACAAAAGCAACTTCACCCGGAAAGGAATATACTCTTGATATTCTGCTTGCTACCGAGGGACAAAATGCTAAGCATCGAGCTACAACCCACGAGAATTGGAGTTTATAAAATATATGAGTCTCCTATAAGTGGGGTTCTTCTGGAGTTACAGATATTAGGCAATTCTTTCGCTAGAATGTTGAGGGAAATATACATTCCGCGATAACGAAAGGCCATTCTCTGCTACCGAAAGGCCACAATTCTCTGCTAACGAAAGGTCACAGTACTCGTAGTAGACATATATATTGGGTATTTCATCAGTAAGATCATACTTTTTTCGCTAACTAATGGTTGCCCGTGCTATTTAACCAAACACTTGGAAAACTATAGGATCTGTGCCTATCTTAGTCCAACGAGTATCTACCTTGGTTCTTCTGCCCTAAGAATGACGCATGGACGGATAATAGATAGACTTATCTATTAACAAATGAACTAATATCATTTTTATACAATCCTGATAAAGGGGTTAATGCCAGATTTGCCTCTCACTCAATTGGACTCAATTCGCCATGACTTGATGTCCACAACTACTTGATTTTAATTCAAAATCAACGGACTAACAACGGGGATATCTAAAAGCATTTCATTGCTAGAATTAACAAAAGTCTCACATGATCCGATAACATCGGATCGCCCATCACAAACTATGCCTCAACTAGTCTTTCGATGAATCTAGACCCTGAATATTAAGCCGAAGGACCAAAAAATTATCATCCCGTCTAGTAACCCAATTTAAATCGGAAACATACTTACTAGCAATTGATCGGGAAATAATTATGGAATTTCTTTTAATTTGACCAATAGAACTATTAACAATACTCAAAACATATCATGGGTTACTTTGCAACTGAAGTAAACGCCCGTCAAGGAAGTAAAAATCCCCAGAGTCTGACTTAGAAATTCATAAAACTTAAAGAAAAATGGTGTATCAAACCTGCGCCAAAAAAAAAAAAAACTAAGAGGCTATAAGTCAACAAAAAAGCTAAACTCACAACAATCATATATATCATATATATATATGATCATATATATATATATATATATATATATATATATATATATATATATATATATATATATATATATATATATATATATATATATATATTGTATTATTGAATTTGTTAGTGGCTTCCTTAAATCATTAATCTTACTATACAGTTTTTGAAATAAAAATATATAAATAAAAAAAGTATAACGCTTAGACTCCATTGCATTAATGTACCCATGAGAGATTCGAAACTGACGCAATGACTTGCGAAATCAGGTCAGTAACAAAAATACATAGCAGATTACGCATAAATCTCTTCAAAATAACAAAGGAAAAAAGTTTTCATTTAGGAAGTACAACTGTATGATAAAATAATTCATAAACGAAAACTCTTCAAATTTAATGACATTAATATAGACAGGAAAAGGGGGGGGGAAGAGAAAAAGACGTCAATCCCTTCATTGATTGTCAACAGGTCTGGAATTCACTACCTTCTTCAGTACAGAGATGCCACTCATTTGGGACTTTTAAAAGGATTCTTAAGGATCATTTAATAAAGAATCAAATAGAATAACTTTTTTTCTGAGGAGTTGATGTCCCCTGAGTTCTGTTAACGGTGTATGATTCTCTTCTCTGCGCTTTGACCCCCAGGCCTCAGGTATGTTCTATTGTTCTCTTTTTTTTTCTTTCTTTTTTTGTAGTTGTTGCTTATATGGTATACCACTTATATACATTGCTTTTATTGTAGCTGTTATTCGTATTTTTTTTGTACCCTTCTTGTATCCCTGACCATGGAGCCTTTCGAGGGGGAATAAGTGTATTGTAATTCTATTGTATTGAATTTAATTCCATTGTATTGAATTGTATTGTATTGAATAATAATAAACTTTTTCTTCTTCCTCGATTGACCACAGTCTACGTGGAGTTTTCTCATTGGGAATGTGGACAAAAATACGCCCTTGATCAGACCAAACACACTTATTGCCATATTTCTCACGAGCTGTATTAAGAATAACCCGCAGCTGGTGGGTTAGATTTTCCGAAACAAAAATACCACTTGAACGATAGAATGAACGATATCATCTATACGACACTCAATCCAAAGTATTCTATCGCCTAGAGATCCAAGATGACTTTTCATAGACTTTAGGTGTTTTTCAATTTCAGTCAATTTTGGGGTATATCAAACAGTTCGTGGTAACGAACTGTAGTAAGGAGCGACCCGGCTCAATAACAACCGAAACTCTAAAAAACAGAATTTTAATACCAATAGTTACATCAAAAGAATTGCATTTTAATTCTGATTTTAAAGTTTCGTCTTACCCATCAAAAGTTAAGAGGCTGAGAATATTTGCCTCATTTTAGAAAGTAGGGAGAAACAACCTCTAATTATCATAAAATCTTAACGAAAATCGCACCATCAGATTCAGCGTATTGGAAAACACTACTGTAGAAGTTTCAAGCTCCTATCTACAAAAATGTGGAATTTTGTGTTTTTTTGCCAGAAGACAGATCACGGATGCGTGTTTATTTGTTCGTTTTTTTTCCCCAGGGGTGATTTTATTGACCCAGTGGTCCTTGAATGTCGCAAGAAAGCTCATTCTTACAGAAATTAAAAGTTCTAGTGCCCTTTTTAAGTGACCCAAAAAATGGAGGGCACCTAGGCCCCCTCTCCCGTGCTCATTTTTCCCAAAGTCACCAGATCAAGATTCTGAGATAACCATTTTATTCAACATAGTCGAAAAACCTAATAACTATGTCTTTGAGGACGACTTACTCCCCCACAGTCCCCATGGGAGGGGCTGCAAGTTACAAACTTTGACCAGTGTTTACATACAATAATGGTTACTAGGAAGTGTACAGACGTTTTAAGAGGGATTTTTTGGTTGGGGAGATGAGGGGAGGGGGTTATGTGGAAAATCTTTCCATGGAGGAATCTGTCATGGCGCAGGATTTTCTAGCATTATTTGAAAAAAAACATGAAAAAATAAATACGAAAAATTTTTTTTCAATTGAAAGGAAGGAGCCGTATTAAGACTTAAAACAAACATAAATTATTACATATATGAGGGGTTCACCTCTTCCTAATACCTCGCTCTTTACGCTAAAGTATTTTTAGTAATTTCAACTATTTATTCCACGACCTTCGGGATTCAGGGGTCATTCTTAAGGAATTGGGACAAAATTTAAGCTTTAGTGTAAAGAGCAAGATATTTACGAGGGGGCGAAACCTCTCATATACGTATTAAAACATACGAATATAGAAGTTCGTTACGTAAGTTAATTCGTAAGTTACGTATATTTTTTACTAATAGAAACGTTCATAAAAAATCAAAAATTATAGTTGCCTTTTTAAGTAGCCAAAAAATTGGAGGGCAACTAGGCCGCCTCCCCCGCTCCTTTTTTCTCAAAACTGTCTGATCAAAACTATGAGAAAGCCATTTAGCCAAAATAAATTATTACGCAAATTTCGTTTTAATTATTCATGTGCGGAGAGCCTAAATCAAAACATGCATTGATTCAAAAACGTTCAGAAATTAAATAAAACAAAACAATTTAACTGAAAGTAAGGAGCGACATTAAAACTTAAAACGAACAGAAATTACTCCGTATATGAAAGACTCCTCAACACCCCGTTCTTTATGCTATTAAATAAAAAAACAAGTTTTTTTTTAACTAAAAGTGAGGAGCGATATTGAAACTTAAAACGAACAGAAATTACTCCGTATATGAAAGGGGCTGCTTCCTCATCCACGCCTCGCTCTTTACTCTAAAGTTTTTTACTGTTTTAAAAAGTAGAGTTGAGATAAAAAGTCAAACTTTAGCGTAAAAAGCGGGGTGTTGAGGAGGGAACAGCGTCTTTCATATACGGAGTAATTTCTGTTCGTTTTAAGTTTTAATATCGCTCCTCACTTTTAGTTAAAAAAACTTGTTTTTTTATTTAATAGTATAAGGAGGGAACAGCGACTTTCATATACGGAGTAATTTCTGTTCGTTTTAAGTTTTAATATCGCTCCTTACTTTCAGTTGAAAAAAACTTAATAGATTGATAAACTTCCGAAACGATGTTTTCAACCGAGAATTTTGTTTTATCTATCGCAGCTAAGCGAGATAACACCTCTGTTTCAGTGTCCTTTCTCAAGTTATCCTTAATTTGAACTATTTCTAATTCTGTCGCCGGTAATCGTGTAATTACTTCATTAGTCTCACTAACAGCACCTCCGCTCTGAGCGGCTTCAGTTTGGAGGCTACAGGCTACAGTTATGGAACTATGGAAATGGACTGATCAATCTTTTTTCTCTTCTTAAATTTTTCAAGTTAGATATTAGGCATTAGATTCGTGTAATAGATATCAGTAGATATCAGGGATTAGGTACGACAAAAGCTTTTTTAACATTCTTCGTAGCTTTTTTCGAAGCTTCATTCTTATTAGATTCGAAATTAAGTAGGCTAATCTTTGCTACGTTTGCTGATATTGTGACCCGTAACAATATACCAAATATTTCCAACCACTTGATATAATCTTCGTGGAATCTATGATTCTAAAGGGTCATAGAGGATACCCTGCAAATTTAGCAAAAGCAAGATCACCCGATTTACGTAGAGCCATATCAAAGGGACTTACTGCCAAGGGGGTATTTGAAGACCCAAATAAGCCAAAAACCCAAGTTATCGGTTATCTATAAAATAAACAGTTTATCCAAAAGAGCTATCTTGATGCAATCCAATAAATCCTTTAAAAGTATCATGAAAAAATGTAGTTTCTTGATTACTGAATAATTAAATTCAGTACTTTTACAAACGTAAATTTTCTTTGTTGCATAACATTGAAATCACTATCTGAATAATTCAAACTATACTCCTTTTTTAACACTGGTCTTAACCAGATGAAGTTCGGATGAACACTGAAACAAGCAAAACAGTTCTTAACTCCCCTCGCCAAAAAAAACAATTTAAGAAATTTTACAACAAAAAGTAAGGCTTTAAAGGTGCTATTTACTTTTCTTTTGAATGTCCGAACTAAACAAAAAAAATCAATGAAACTAATTCAAAATTTCCCCTTAAGTAATCTCCAACCCCTTAAGCACCCAATCCTAAGATATGAAAATGGCAGGCGTGGAACACAAACTTGCAAATAATCTAATTTAGTAATATCGAGTTTATTTGCTAAATCAGCTCAATATCGTTTCCAAAAAGGTTCATGGTTGTTGGAGGAGTCATTCATTGGTGTTCAGATTGGCTCAGGGTCACTCATACAAAACTTCATTGTCAGTGTACTGGAAGCTTATTAAATGACTTGAGGAGGGGAACCGGTTATGTGCACGGGTGCTGCCGCTGAGTTCCAAGAGCCCCGTACTACCACAGGGTGATCCTTGGCGGTGGCAAATTACTTTAAATGGATAGTGAACAACTTTCAACCCGATTAATTTTTAATGGGATACATAATTGACCCTACTGTCTTGCTTTTGATTTGAGGGACATTTGTGGCAAAAGGATTGCCAAGGAGTTGAAATTTTCTATCTTGGGGCATGCCTAACGGAGAAAAAGCCAAGAAATTATGGTTTCACTCTATTCTGCTACGGTTCTGTAATAAACAATAAGTCTGGCTTTTCGCTTTAGATTTTGGATAGGAACCAATAGTTTTCTTTATTTCAAGATCGCTATTCCTTTAAATGCTTCTGCAAATTACATTTGCCTATTTATTCCTCTTTCTTTCTATCAGACTTTCGCCAATTATGGTGAACGTTAAATATTTTAAACTACTCTTAACACTTTTTTACTAAGTGGAAAATTTATTTGAAGCCAACATCGCAAAACAAATACTCTGTATTATTTAAACACTACTGATTTTGAAGATTTGCAAATCATCAGACAGTGTTTAGTCAATGATCATACCCTTTCCACTCAGGTTTGCAACCCTTAGTGATTTGTCACTATTTCTAGTGATTTTTCATATTGCCTAACAAAAAATCAATAAGTCGGCACATAAATCACTAGATTACTGGAAAAAACACTAAATCATACAAAAAAATTACTAAAATCTAATGAGTTTTTCATCGGGTGGCAACCCTGTTTCCACTGCTGTTGCTAAACAAGGCATAACCAAGAATTTTAAGTAAAACATTGAACTATAGAATCAGATCAAGTCAGTTCATCCATGATGTTGAAATAAGGAGCATATTGAATGCAATTACTTCTCCTAACTATTTCACATAATAAGAAGTTTAAATATTTATGTATGGTCTTCGATGTGCAGGAGATAGGAATAGCACAGCAGTTGCGAAATGGCATCTGAAGTGGAAACATCAGAATCTGAAAATCTTGATTTACCTGGGATTTTTGGCACACCAAAATGTGCGAAACCTGAGAAATTTTTCACACCATTACCGGCCAAATATTTTAATTTGTTTGATATATCGCCGGATTCGGAAAGTGATGATAATTCTGATGACAATGGTCGCAAGAGAGTGGAAGGTTTTCTAACTCCAGTAACATACCGAAAACGGATTTCTGCTGCTTTATTTGACTTTTCTACAACAGACTCCGAAGATGACTTAGAACAACAAGGAGAGTTATTAAGAAGCCAGCTAAATTTTTCTAGTTGCGGTGAGTAAAGTTTTAATAGGGGGGAAAGGACAGATATTTTTTTTCAACCCACCAAGAATAGGCTACATGAATTTGCCTAGGCTATATATCAGTTCCAAAGCACAATTCTTGGAATAAACGCTTTTTACGTGCAAAGGGACAAGGGCCCTTTATACAAATTACCCCTAGATTTTGAAGAAAAACTTTTTTTTATATTTATTTTAAAAGTAAAATAAAATCCTTGTCACCGACATTTTTGCGAATTGGCCCCACTGCACTAACGCCTTTTGTTTCTTTTTACAAATTAATAAAAAATGTTACAAAAAAATTTTTCAATAAAAGTAAAAAGCGTTTTTAAAACCTAAAACGAGCAGAAGCAACATGAAAAACTTAAAACAAGCCAAAGGGATATGAATAAATCAATGAAGCCTAAAGTTAACATAAATTGAATTAAAAAATCAAGTCAAGCGTAAAACGAGCAAAAATTGGTTCAAATAAAAGAGAAACTCATCTCGCCATAAAGTTTCTAAATGTGTCATTTATTCTTTACTGAAAACTTTTTTTCTGGGTCCTGGGAGACCGGGTAGACTTTCCAATTAGACTTTTTAAAAATATGCCAAGTCTGAGTTCTTACGTTATGATCAAAATATTTCAAGTTTGGTCATCCCTTTTGGTCTGGGTTGACAAAAAAGTCTAGAAGCTTCCATTGTCTGAGCTGATGTAAAATATTTCAGGTTCAGCAATTGTTACCCTACGTGCCAGTAGTAACTGAGCCTCTAAAAGGAAAGTTTGCAAACATTATATACATCAAAAGCATACCCATGTATTGCTCACCCCAAAAATTATAAATCAAGGAGGAAATACCCTTCCAATTCATTTGATCTTGATGCAAATCACACTGTTAAATTTTAAATTCACAGGAACGAAATAAAAAAAAAAAAATTCAAAGCTCCTCACTAAGAAACTGTAAATTTTCGTGTTTTTGACATTCCAGATGTTTGTTTTTCATACCATGGTTGATTACATGGATCCAGTGATTGCAGCATTTTCCGTGTCGCAGGTTTAAAAGAAAGTCACAAGTTCCAGTACCCTTTTAAAGAGGAGCTCTTTCCTTTTCATTTAAAGACTTCTTTTTCGAAAAAAACCTTACAGTTCGTTATAAAAATTTCTTAAATTAATTTTTTCTTGTGTGGGGGGAGGTAAGAAATGTTTTAATTGGTGGGTGCCAAGGCCTCTTCCTTGGATTTGTGGTTATGGGTCCCATCTTATTAAAACACGATGTGAGATTGACTGTAAAAATAGTTATCCCAATGAGAAACAGTGAAATATGAAAGATTACGATATGAAATCAAACACCCTGAAATACCCTCAGCGTCTTCTCAAAAACAAATAGAAATTACATTTTCAAAAACTTTTTTTTGCAAATGGAAGTAAAAAAAAAACATTAAAATTTTAATTAAACAGAAACCATTCTGTATATGAAGAAGATTGCTATCCCTCTATACCCCACTAAATGCTTAAGTTTGAAATGCTTAAGCTCAATTGCCAAGGTAGCTCAATTGCATTCGAGCTATACTCTCAGCCTTGAGTTACCTAATATTTTGTATATATTGGTTATAATAAAAGAACCTTGAACCTTGGACGTCTTTCCGCAATTATCATTAAATGAACACTTTAGTGCAAGGGCAATAGAAATGGATTTTTTGGAGGGGGATATTTCTGTCGTATATTCTCATATTTTTTGCTCCAAGAATATTCTCTCCAATTTTCACATTTCCAGCTTGATTAGTTTAGTTTTTTTTTTTAGCGCAAACACGAACGAAAGAACAAATAGATACTTGATTAATTAGCTCGTGGTAACGAACTGTAAGTAAGGAGTGACTCAGCTCATTAGTAACCGAAACTCTAAAAAAATAAACTTTGATAACAATTGATACTCAAACGAATTGGATTTTTATACTTTCCACAAATGTATGAAATTCACAAAGTTCAATATTGCCCAATAAAAGCTACAAGCCTGAGAAAATTTGCTTGATTTTCGGGGGAAAAGTGGAGGGAACCCCAATTAGTCAAGTGATTTTAAACTCTAGTGTAGAGGTTTCAATCTCTTATCTACACAAATGTGGAATTTTTCCAGAAGCAAGATCAAGGATACAAGTTTTTTTTGTTTTGTTATTTTTTTTTTCCTATGGGTGGTTGTGTCGAACGATTGGTCCTAGAACATCGGGAGAAGACTCATTCAAATGGAGATCAAAAGCTGCTCTCTTTAGGTGAAAGGATTGGAGGGCAAATAGCCCACTTTTGTGCCCTTTCTCTCACAAAAATATCTGATCAAAAGATATTTACCTTATATTAGGGGGCTATCCCTTCCTCAATCCCCGTTCTTTATTCCGAAGTTTTAACTTTTGTTACGATTCTTAAGAAAGATTAGTAAAAACAATTTGAATTAGACGTAATTTTAAAGAGTATTCAGACTTTAGCGTAAAGAGCAAGGGTCGAGTAAGGGGCAATCCCCATATACACAAATAGTTTTTGTTCATTTTAAGTTTCAATGTTCCTCCTCACTTTAGGTTGAAAAAAACAAAACTTTTTTTTATTTTACCTACAAAGATGGTGTTCTGCTCTCAATTCATAAAGAAATTTCACAAGAAAACCGCTTTCAATATCGTTATATAATACGTATAATGCCTAAGATATAACGTCCTCTATGAATCCCGAGAGAAAGAATGGTACTAAAACATTTATGTTCGTTCTGTTCAGGAGAATGCTACCACATTCCTAACTTTTTGTTTGCTCTTGTTGACAAAAACTTTTTTTTTGCAAAGACAAAAAAGCAACGGGAAAAACTTCCTCGAAAGTTTTCAAGAATTCCCGGCAATTACCTTGATAAATTTTTTCTAGTCTAACAAATAGTGCAAACAACAAGCCAGGCGAAACTGCCCTGGCTCTAAAAGTAAGCTTTGTAGCAGTAATTGAACGACAGACTTGTGCAGAGGGTAATCAAAGCCCTGAGATCAAAAGATTCGCATTTCTTCTGGATTTGTAGGAAATACTGTTTCATAGTCAATTAGGAAATCCCAAATTTCAAATGTTTTTTTTATAGTATGAGTTTTTAATATATTTATGGAATTTTCTGAAATTTGGTAAGTATTTAAGGATTGAGTTTGTGAAACAAGTCTAACTGGAATGTGCCTCAGAGTCTTGGGAAGAGAAGAAGGTCCGAAATTTCGTTATCTGGATGCATACAAGAAGTAGTTCTCCATGTCAACCAATTGTGATATGAAGTAGAAGCTAGTATCCAAAATATGGCTTTGGGCTTGTCTGGAAACAATTTATCTTCTACTAGGAATATTTCGAGGGAGGAATCCTTACATACTAGTCTTCACAACATATATCAAACAGAAAGTCAGATTCCGACCAAACAACCTTGGTATTAAGAGGCATAAGACCTAATTCTTTTTTCGAGCTTTAAAAATCAAAAATTAAACCAACTTGTCTGGATGATGAATTGGGGATATGGAGCTCTTAAGCTCTTCTCATAGGGACACCAGCCGGATGAGTTGCCATATGTTTTAGAAATGATAAAAAGTAAGAATAGGGGCCCTAGTTGCAGTATTTCAAGGTCAATGTCTGACTGAATGTCTGAAGGAGGAAGAAAATGAGTTCCTAGGGTCCTGTAGACAGAAAATGAAAAAAGAGTTAATCGGTTGCCAGTGGAAGTAGAAAGAGGTAATCAGTTTCTTGGAAGTAAAAGTGGGTGTCCCAGATGGGGTTTAAAGGTGTTTTGAAGGATGGACATTCTTTCAATGCCTTTTTTGTGAGAAGAGCATAACTTGCTAGTCAGTATATTCCTTGGAATTAAAACTAAAGAATATATATGAGCAAAGTAGCTTGACAGTTTCGAGGCATAACTACCGTCCATCGGGCTCTAAGTCCTACTTAGTCTCAATTCTACAAGACAATCATTTATTGGATTTTACATCTGTTTTGGATCTTACTTACTTCCTGCAATTGTACTTACTTTGAGAGTATTAGCCGGATTTACTGCCCTCCTCCCGTTGTTGGATTCTCTTTTATTGGCTTGTGAGTTTGAATACGTGACTTTCTAACATCTTCTTCCAACTATTTTCCGAAAACTATTATCATCCGTTTCTATTATTTCTTATTTTGCTCATTTATTACAGAGCAGATATGTTCCTATTTTTTAGGGGGGAAATTTGCTTAAGTGTTCCGGTATTATTTTTACATGTCCATCGTGTAGCTCAGAGGTTTGGTTCTAAACCGATTAATTGATTTGTCTCATCAGATGCAAGGACAGATGACGAAGAGGACATACCGACAAATCCCGAAACAGACACAAAGAAGAAGATGGATCTTACCGAAAGGGATAATGACGAGGATAAAGTACGTAAAAGCATATCAGTGGGTGATGTACCGGATGGTTTGAAACGACGACTCGGTGGAAGAACTAAAGAAGTAAGTTCATGTGTCATCGAAACATAAATACTTGCACCTAATATTTGTTTATAGAAAAAAACAAGGTCGTTTTGTGGATCAACAATTTTAGAGGTAGTACATTTGTGATATAGTAGGGTGCCAAAACATCATTTCTGCTTTTGAATAACTATTCTCCTTGACAATGTCGACAAGACAATGTCGGTTAAAAATGGCTTTGAAAAATCAAGCAAATAAAGGGGTAAGAACTTTCAGCTAGTAAGTACCGGAAAATAATGCAAACATTCCCATTTACAGCGTCCATTGATCTTGATTCTTTGTTTTTTATTATCCTTATAATAGAAAATCAGTTATATCCGTGTACGTCATTTATTTACGAACTTAATTAATTTTTAGATAGTTTAAATCTTGGCAAGAGAATAGCTCACCTAAGTCTCCTACATTAAATATTTTCTCAAATGAATGTTTAATCATTTGTTCTGCCCCCTGGTTTATTTATCAGTCACAGGTCTCTTTTATTCTTTTTTTTCTATTTGAACTTTTTGATCAATTCGCGCAGATCCTTGAAACTTTCAAACTGATCGGAATATAAAATTTTTAGCTCATTCTGGTCCAGTTCCTAGGATAGAACAGTGGATTGATACTCTTCCTAGCAAGAATGGCCTAGAGATTCGCATTGCGATCAGGCTGGGTGACAGACTTGCTAATGCTGGGGGGTCATATTTTTCTCCGAATTTACAACTTGGTCCCATCTTCGGTCCCATAACGCTCTTTTTTATCCTTATAAGGAGCAATACGCCAGCATTGGCCCTGGAGGATTTGTTTCCTTTTTATTCGTATCACAAGACAAAAAGTTGTTTCGACTCTTGGGTTTCTTTGGTCTTGGAGCTTATGGATATATATTTCAAGCCGTTGGGACATTTTTTGGCCCTTTTCATCTTTTGCTTGAGTGAGCCAGTATTTCTTTAATTTTTAAATTGGTCTCCCCAGCCCAGGGACTTAGTCATATGTTCAGGGTCCAAGGGTTTTGGCCCATATCTGTTGGGCCTGTGTCTCCAAAAGTTCTTTTTTTGTGGCCCCCCTTTTCGAGCAAACAAGTTTCGCTTAGTTGCGTTGGCTTCCAGGTGCTTTTGGCAAAGGATATAAACTTGTCAACAAAAAAACAAACAAAAAACAAGCGTTTAAAGTTTTTTTTTGGGACGTATTCTGTTTTGGGGGGAGTGTATATTTGCCCAAATTCAGAATTTGGGCCTTTCTTTGGTACCCATTACCTAAGAGAAAATTTCACCCTTTGAGCCAGTAATGGATTTGGAGGATTTAATCTTTTTTATATGCGTCACAAGATTCAAAAAATGGTACTTGTCTGATAGAGCACATATATTATAGCACCTATGTATATAGAGGCTAAGTAGAACCGGTTTCTTCGTTAGTTTCTTTCAACTTAGCGTGAGCTAACAAAGACAAAAGGCAGAATAGATGGGAAATATATAATTTGGGCTATATATTTGCAAACTAGGGGTGGGGTTGGTAATGGTAAAATATTTGAACAATGTGAAGTTAGAAAACAATTCTTACTTTATAATATGCTAAATGAATGTTCTTCACGCATTTTGCGTGTAGACCCGCTATAATTCACCCCCCCCCCCAATGGGCATAAAGCCTAATCTAGCGTAACATAAGCATTCCAGAATAATTGTACCTTACACGTTTTGCATACAGACCTGCTGTACTTTACCCTCCCCCCTAATATACAAATATATAACCCAATTTTTTTCTAAAGTATTATATTTTCATCATATTTTGTGATATTTCATTAGGATTAGTCACAGAAACACGTTCAACTTATCTTTTATGTACATAGGCGCTATAACATGGCGCTAGTAGTGACGCCATAGGCACTTATAAGAGGCCCATAACTGCTACTCTTTTCTTTCTTTAATAATTTAAGATGACGAAATAGTTTGACAAAGAGCCCCACAGGGCAAGACGCAAGTGCATGCTACGTAATAGGGGATGTTTTCAAAGAGATGCAGGAAATATAACAGTTCAAAATTCATTAAGGAGGAATTATTGTTGTTAAAAGAAATTTAATAAGTAACAATTACCCAGGTTGGTTAATAGATCAGACTGTTTTGAAAAGAAGGACTAAATTTCTAGAATTTTCTAACGATATCCTGGTAATAACAGAAACGAAAGATCTTTTGGTTTTTTACCATACATTCTGGGGCTGAGTGAAAAACTTAAAAATAATTTTACAAAATAATGGTTTAAAGGTAGCTTTAAGAGGTAGTAATGCTTTGACTAGTTTTTTTATAAATTCTGAAAAGGATTGAACTTCCGTAGAACAACAAAGTGGGGTTTATAAAATCCCAAGTACTTGTGGAAGCTCTTATGTAGGACGAACTAACCACAATTTGAAAATGAGATTACTACAACGTCATAATTCTATTTCATCGTCATTAAAGCAAGATTTCAAACCCGATGATTTCACGTCGGATCTATCGGAACATATTTCGATTATCCAAATCATTTCATTTTTTTTTAGAATGTTTCTTTGATTTCTAGGGACCAAGGTTTAAAACAAATTTTCAGGGAAACAGTCGAAATAAAAAAAATATTCAAGAATAATTCCATAAATAGAAATTTTGGATAAAATTGGATTGCATTCAATACAGGTGAATTTAGATTGGATTCAATTTATGATCTTTTACTAAGGTCAAATAAAGTAAATCTCATTTCACCTAAGAGCTTTGACGTCTGTTCACCCGGTATGTCAGATAAATCTAATGAGCCGGAACCAAAAAGGTCAAGGAGACTTGCTCCTGCTGCTGCATTAAAAAAAAGAACAATAAACTATGTTATTAGTTTATTGGCTATAAATTTTGTCTGTTTTATTAATGTCTTTTAGTTTTACTGCTGATGATGGACACTGTATATGTGTCCAAAATATCCAGTTAAAAATTTTATATTTGTTTCACTGCCAATTAAAAGGTTTCATCCCTATTTTGAACTGTTATATTTTCTTCATGGAGAGGCATTGTGGTCTTTGAAGCTATCTATAAAGAGATGCAGGTTCATATTACGTAGTAGGATTTGTTTTCTAAGAAATGTACGTTCATGTTAAGTAATAAGGAATTTTTTCTAAACGAAGCATGTGTTAATTACTTAAAACCCGAAGGGTGTAGGGAGAAAACTTAAGGGCCCACCGTATCAGGATTTCTTTGATTATGATGTAATAGGGAATGTTTTCTTCAAGGCGTCGGTTAAACGTCATTGTATCGTACCAAGTTTTTAATTACATGACAAGGTTGCTCGAGTTTCCATATGTAAATATTTGACTAACGTATTGAAGAACTTCATGAAGAAAAATGTCTTAAAAGGTCTAGAAATTTCTTGAAAAATGTCTTGAAGAATGTTTTGAAGAAAAACATCTTGAAGTGTCTCGAAGAAAAAAAAATGTCTTGAGGGGGTACTATGAACAGTTTTTTACATGGAGGGGCTCCTCACTTGACTAGCGGCCCTGAGAGTTTTTTTTCGTACCTGCCCCTGTAGGTTTTTAAACATTTGCATAAGAAAACAATTAACTCTCCTAAACTATAACATAACAACCATTTGCGTGTAAAATATAAACAAAAACGTCTGCGTTTTAGGAACTAAATTGAAGTAACTGTGCCAAATATCCAATAGCTTAAAAAAAAGTGCCGGTGCCAGGATTCGAAGGTATGTGTTTATCCACAATGCCTTCCTACTACCGATTTTTGAACAGTAGATACATAAGAAATCGAATTTTCATCCTGATTCTGAATATGTAAAATTCCTTAAAGTTTCATGTTACCAGTCAGAAGCTAAGAGCCTGAGAAACTTTGTTTGATTTTTGAAAAAAGGGAAACCTACCCCCTCCTCCTCCCAAAAATCATGCGATCTTAATGAAAAGTCACCAACAAATTCTAAATGTCCGACAATCCTAATGTAGAGGTTTCAAGCTCGTTCCTACAGAAAAGTGAAATGTTATAAAAAAAAATTGCCAGAAGAAAGATCACGGATGCTCGTTCATTCAAAGGACGAACTTATCGAACCAATGGTCCTAGAATATAGGGACAGGGCTAATTGTACCGATAATCCAAAGTGTTAATGTCTTTTGTACGTGACTAAAAAGAATAGAGGGCTACTAGTCCCCCTCGAAGGGATTTTCTAGCATGATTTGAAAATTGTCAGAAATTAAATAACAATTTTTTTTTACTGAAAGTAAGGAGCAACATTAAAACTTAATACAAACAGAAGTTATTCTGTATCGCTTTCTCAACCCTCACTCTTTACGCACAAATTATAGGTGTTCAAACACAAGGGCCAGTGAATTTGAGTCAGAAGTATTAAAAATAAAACTTTAGTATTTGAACGTAAAGGCAATGGTTGAAGAAGCGGTAGCTCCCCCCCCCCATATACGGAACAATTTCCGATCGTTTTAAATTTAAATGATGCTGATTTCTTTCACTTGAAAAAAGCTTTTTATTTGCTTAATTCCAAAAGGCAAAAGCCAAGAAAATCCTTAATAGAAAAACTATAGTTTCAACAAAGCCAACTCCTTTACTTAACGGTGCTCTATTCCGCTATCTTTCTATAAATGATTCATCTCAGTGGATTAACTTCCCTTACAAGCGTTTTGTTGCCATCCAGGGGGCTCAGACTGGGATCCATAAATCCAAAACCGGGATTCAAATACTAGTTGTAGCCATTTTAGCAGTTATTAGTACCAAGTTTCAGCAGCGTACTCTGTTTCGAATTGACCGAACAGGATCTTTTTAGGGATGTAAGGTACAGACCTCATTTTGACAAAAATGGGACTAAGCCAGTTGCCAGTGAAACTTTCTTGGAAGTAAGAGTAGGTGTCCCAGACGCCCTATTCACCTATAGGTGTCCAAAAATGGTATCTGATGAATGTCCTTCGAAATATTGAAAGTCATAGCTATAAGTGGATCTTAGTGGGAGACCTAAATTGTAACATAAATAGAGAGACAACTCGGTCTGATCTTATGCTTTAGTCTTTGCCAGGTAGATATTAGATAGTAGTTAAGAGTTCAGATTTTTCGTATATTCATATTAGCGGAAATGTGCCAGATATAGACCACTGTGTGTGCTCGGCTGGTGTGATATGCTTGAGTGTCGAGGTTCATGATGAAGAATGAGATTTTGACCACCTCCCCCTATCTTTTACCGCATTCTTCTGGCCTGAATCAGTGTGAATCTTCTGTACGGGGCACGAAATGGTATAATAAGCGTGAATGGAAAAAGCTAACTGGACTTTATATATCTGTACTTTGGCTACTCTGCTCTCATGTGTGACAGTTACCAACCATTTTTTTGTAAATGGTTGTAACCATTTTGTAATGTAAATTTACATTTGTAACCATTTGTAATGTAAAAACCATTTTTTTTGTTTCTTCTCGCCTAATGCTCGATCACAACTCAATTCTTACAATTCTGGGATTCTTGCCTACCTCAAACAAGTCGAGGCCAGTGTTTTCTCTGTTTCGCGCATTCGTTCGAAAAGTAGAAGTTCTTTATGGAAAGAGAACCCTCAGTTAAAGTGTTAAAAATCGGGCAAAAATGTGGTTTCGGATATAGTATGCGTGTGGCCACCCCACTTTGGGTCATGTGTTTAATATTAAAAGTAAAACTAAGTATGAATTGAAATCTTATTTGCGAAGTGTCCGGTATAAGGGTAAGGAATTTCCGAAAAGTTCTTGGCAATGGAGTTAAGTGGTGAATTCTAGTAAGCTAAACCCGAAAGCTTCGTCCAATTTAATTCCTGAAGATTCACGGATTAGTCATTATTCGGCAATTTTCAGTATAGTAAATTATGCAGTCCCTTTCGGGTTTTCTAGACTGCTTGATTTAGTTATGCTTGGGTAGGTTCCGCCAGAAAGATATTATCCTTATTAATGCTGAGTCTGTTCTGAAAAGCATTAAAAGACTAAGATCTCAGTCGATTAATTTGGATGGAATTTGTATTGAACATTTAAGAGTTGATTCTCCCAAGTCGATTGGTCATCTGCAACTACTTTTTCAGATGTGTGTTAGTAGCTCACTAGTGCCCGACTCTTTCTTATATGGTACCGTTACCTCTGTTCTGAAGCGAGGGAAGAATCCGCTTAGTTGTGGATCCTATCACCCTATCAGTGTAGCGTATTAAGTAAACTATTTGAATACATATTGCTCCCATTTATTCGAGATAAGGTGGATTATGATGTAAATCGTTTTAAGTCGTGTATAGGAAGCCAACATGCCCACCGTATACTTGCAACAGCGTTACAAGAAGCAAATCGTTTAAAAAAGGAAGTTCACCTTTGTGCGTTAGACCTATCTAAAGCTTTCGATACTGTTTGTTACTCTCAAGCATGGTTTTATCTGGTACGTTTGAGTGTGAATGGTTCAGTTATTTCTGTACTTCGATTTTGGTGCCAGTATTCGTTGAGGGAGGGTCCCCGAGCCTTTGGTTAAATCCCGGTAAGATCCGGGGTCCGTCAGGGTGGTGGGCTTTCATTTCGTATTTTTAAAGCTTGTTTATTGAACGTTCTTAATAAGATACCGTTTTTTTACTCTTCAGGGTTGTCAAATGTCTTCTGTGTTACATATGCGGATGATCTTCTGCTTATTAGCAGGTGTAAGTTTACTTTAATGAAGTCTTGTTACTAGCATAGCGGCTGAATGGGGAAATTGGATTAAGGCTTAACACTGATAAATGCGAATGTTTAGTGTTCAATTCAAAATCTTCTGCAACGCTACTTGATTGCGGTTTATTTTCTGTAAAATAAGTCGAACCTTTCCGATGGCTTGGGATCAATATTTACAAATCGCTTGCGTTATTTCGTTTCCGGATATTGACTGATATTAAAGAGCAACTTAAATGGTGCACGCGAAAATTTTCCCCAACAAGGGAAGATATAACAGAAAAGCACTGGCTAAATTGCCCTCGAGTTTTTGTGACCATGCGGTTTTGTTCCCAGCTGGGCTTCATATCAATTTTCGACCAGGGGATATTAGCGATATTTGAATTATCTATTTCCCGTATTGCAAGTTTGTATTGTGTCTGCCTTGCAGATATAATAATAGATAGATTATGCGGATTTTTGGTACTCCAGATATTGTAAGTTGTTTTGTCAGACAAAGTAACCGTCTTCAAGAGAATATTTATGCCATCTTGGGTGTTAACAACCCACTTATCCGGGTAGCCATAGCGCATTGAGTGTAATCTTTATTTTTTTGCGTTGGTGTTGAATGTTTTTTTTTATTTCTCTCTCTTTTCTTGAGCTACTCCGTTTCTTTTTCTGTGTAGCGGGTTATAAATAAATTATTTAATTAATTGATTGAGTCCACATAACGAGCAACCTTTGTACATCTTCATAAGCCGGTATCACAATTCAAACTAATGGATGGTATAAAATGGTGTGATAGCAATGATATATATTATGATTTTAATTTAATCTTAAGATAATTTTGAGAAATCCATTTTTTCCAGTTATAGAGTTGAACACATAAATGAACTCACAAATTTCCAATTTTCCAAACAACCTCCCTTGAGTGAATAAAACCTTGAATTGAATAAAACCCCTCCGCAAACGGGAGGGGGAGGGTAAATCGTTCATTTGGCACATTTTCACTCGAAAAATGGAGCTTTTGGCACATTTTCACTTTTATGGTGGCAAACTTAAGCCAAACATCTGGCAACACTGACCCCAATTGGTATTTCTTGTCTTCAAGATAATTTTGTTTATTGCAGGAGCTGATATGGCTTGTGTATAAAGCACAACAGCTGACTTTAGACCGAGAACACTTGATATCTAGATTTATGGACGTTTGCTGCAAACGCTGCCCCAATGCCCCACAGATTATAAATGAAGTCTTTAATGAGAAGAAGAAGAATCACTGTTGAAAAACTAATCTAGAGACTAGGGCAGAATTTCTTAATTTCTTTCTCTTAATAAAACACTGTGTTTGTGCTTTGAGAATATAAATGAAGTCTTTAATGAGAAGAATCACTGTTGAAAAACTAATCTAGAGACTAGGGCTCTGAGACTAGAGACTAATCTAGAGACTAGAGACTGTTGAAAAACTAATCTAGAGAAATTAAGAATTTCTTAATTTCTCTCTCTTAATAAAACACTGTGTTTGTGCTTTGAGAATATAAATGAAGTCTTTAATGAGAAGAATCACTGTTGAAAAACTAATCTAGAGACTAGGGCTCTGAGACTAGAGACTAATCTAGAGACTAGAGACTGTTGAAAAACTAATCTAGAGAAATTAAGAATTTCTTAATTTCTTTCTCTTAATAAAACACTGTGTTTGTGCTTTGAGAGTAAGTTCCTTAGCAACTGCCTAGGATATATACCTTTTAAGTTCTTCCTATGGAAAGCAAAGGTAGCATGGGATGAAATATTGGTTTCAATGAAAAACATTTAAACGTACTAAGCTACAAAAAGAAAAACGAGAATACAGAAAAAGAAAAAAGTTTAAGTTCGCTTTCAAAATGGACTAATGATAAAGAAGAATGGAAGAATATGGATTCTTTTTCTGAAGAGTATATGAAAAAAAAATTGTAAACGAGAGGCGCTAAATGGATTGGTCTTTGCATAACGTATATATCATACTGATCTAATCATTAAATGAAAAAAGTTGGCGAAAAGAGGAAAACGAGCTTCAAAATAATGTCCTGCACCCTTCGTTTTCACTCAGATTCATAGACTCACGGGAAAAAATTTCTACTTGTTAGTCCATCTAAAAAAAAGTTTAGAAAAATTACATTTATTACTTTTGAAGTCTTCTCTAAGAATGAAAACTATTCAGTTTTCTCTAAAACAAAAATTTCTCTTATATAAGATTCAAGCTTGAATTACGAGTTGTATCCCATCAAGTGGTTTAAAGAGAAAGATGAGGTATATTGTTGGAGCTACTAACCCCTCAAGACGTTTTTACGCACACCTGGATCTTGCAAAATACTCTAATAATACTTTTTGTTATGTAATGATATAGTACACTTGATTGTCATGGTATAGTATACCTCAATGTCACGTAATATTAAAGTACACATATTTTTAACGTGATAGTGAAAGTTTACGTATGCTGAAAATGACGTAATTTTACGTGACTTGTTAGATTTACTGAGACTGACACATTCTCGCAAACCTAGTTTTTTCAGGGCCCGTGGGGAGCCCCGTATGTAACTGAGAACGTAACACAAGTGAGTGTTACGTAATGGCGGTGCACAAATGCGTCTTACGTAATTTTTTCTTCAAGATTTCATTTTCTTCAAGGTATTTTTCTATTAATGCGTTTTTTCTTCAAGATTTTTGTTCGCTTTAAGAATCGAAAATGAGGCCAGTGATTTCGCCAAGGACCAGACAGGAGCCTTAACCAACGGGACCAGCGAACTATTCATGATATTTTGACTCGGGAAATAGATTCTACGTGATAAGCTGTTTACAACCCTTAGCAGCAGCTTAATTACCTTAACGTTACAACGTAAAACGTATGCTGACTTGGCAACACTGTCAAAATTGTACCTTTATTTGGTGTTTTGTAGCACCTCTTTAGGAAAAATATAACAAGATTAAATAGCGAGGCGCTTTTTTAACTGGGTAGACAAAACCATAGTCTAGAATCTATGACGCCAAAAGCCTTCATCGATTAGTAGATTTATGAATGCGTGTTGAGCAACTGTTTATGCTGTACAGTACAAAATGTTACTTGATCAGACTTTCTTGTTTCACAAAATATGAGAAATAATCTGAAGCCTATTTGGCGTTAAAAACCTCAAGCTTTGGCGATTTATTAACTGCAGGCTGTGGATAGTTTTTGCAACTATAAATATGTAATTATTTATTACTAACATTTAGAATTTGATCTGTTTATTTTTTACTGAGCCCCATATAAGACAACTGTCACAACACTTGGGCCTATATAACTTAATTCAACTTCTCATATTTTTTCATCAGTGAAAACAATTTTTTAATTATGGATAAAAAATATCTTTAATACGAGTCTAAATTTTAACCTGACACTTTAAACACTGACAGCACTAAAACGCTGATAAACACCTTTTACAAATCTTCAATTCCCCAGGTTACTCATTCACAATTTGCAAAAACAGGACAGCTACAATTTAGTCTTTAAGGTCCTGAAGTTGGGCTTCAGGATAGGGAATTCGATACTTTCTTCTGAAAAATATATTAAAGAAATGAAGGCGTTAAAAATTACGTCTTGAATTTGAAACGTAAACCCATTAATTGAAACACACAAACATACAGGCCCATAGGGAAGATGCTCCGAATTTTACAACTCTTAATGCTTTATCTCAATAAGTTCTTTTTTATTTTCATGCAATACCTTTTCTTAGGCATTTTCTTTATGAGTTTGTCCCCTGCCTCACCTCCTTTGTAAAACAAATTCCAACAACCAAGTCCCAACACCAAGCCCTACTTTAAATACAAAGCAGAATGTTACAGTTGGTATGTAAGATTTATTAAATCTTTTCCCTTTTTACTGACGACACCATCCTAATCAGGCATCCTGACAGTGGGGGGGGCAATTGACACCCTATTCTCTCCCCTCTGAAAGCCTCAGTGCCATCGAAGTTCAATCTCAACCCAAGAGCATCGTCTTTTTTTAATAATTTTTAATGGACACTAAAAAAGGAAGTTTGTTATTATCATGCCACAGTTCATTTCACCCTCTTAATATTTGTAGTTTTTTTTGGGGGGGGGGGGTCGGGGTGTTGAGGCCATTATCCTTTGTGGCCTGAGTCTTGAATGAGTTTAGTGGGTCCGTGGAAAATAAGTAATAACAATAGCAATGGAAGAAAGAGCTTTTTTGCCGTTCCATTCCTTCTTGTTTACACCGAGGATTATTCCTTAATATCAGAACTATGTTTTAATTCTTTGAGTACTCCCTAGTCACATTTTTCGTGCAATTTTATTGCTGAATTTTGAGATTTTTTAGCGAGTAAAGAAAATTGTAGTGAAGTAGTCTAACTCAAGTTGCAGGGCTCGGGATGATTTCTGCTCATGAGAAAAGAGACTTTACGAACTGTCAAGGGACTTCTAGGGATAAAAAAAAGGACCAAAGTTGGAATAGATTTTGAATGTCATTTATGGTCAAAATATTTCTCTTCTCATGAATCAGAAGTGGTCTCCATGTCACCCTAAGAATCATTATATATATGAAATTCGGAAGGAACTCATTTTCCCTACAGATGGGCGGTTGTATTTATTTTTCCATTTTCTTTTTTTCAAACTTCAGTTATGTTTTTTAGGACAAAAATGGAAAAGCAGTTTCAAGACAAGTAATAAGTAAAAACAATCCATAAGCCTTCTGCTTACAAGTTAACTCATTCACTTGCTTGAGAGATTAGTCAACTTGCTTATCAGGTCCAACTTCCTCTTTTGTATGTCCTTTTCTGCCCACTATTTTTTATCTGTTTCCTTTTTTCGTTTTCTCGCGTTTTCATGGCACTCTCTAGTAGAAAATAGACCAAGGCAATGTCCACGGAATCATTTAAAGCCACTGCTCTGTGAAAGTGATCGGTGGCCTCTTTCTAGAGGGCATCAACAATTGCTCGTTTTTGTTTTTCAGAGGCCCGCTTTTCTTGCAATGATTCCTCAAGTCAATCTAGACCTTTTTTTTGCTAAAGATGTCAACTAGGTTCGACTCCCTTTCTTGAATGGTTGATTTAGCATCTTGTTGTGCTGCTTTGCTCTCCAAATAGTCTTGGTATTTTGACCAAGCCAACCAAGCCAAAGTCAACAATTCTTTGAGAATAGGAAATCTTTCTAGTTTGCCTCCATATATGTTCCATTCGTCAATGACACACAGCTTCAAAATCAGGATTTCTGGCATGGGGGCTCTGTCCAATGGAAGAAGTCTTCCTGAGAGCAAAAAAAAACCTCTTTACGTCAGTACTGCTGTAAGATAATGTCAACGCAGCTTTTACAACCTTCGACAAAAAAAAAACCTCTTTACGTCAGTACTGCTGTAAGATAATGTCAACGCAGCTTTTACAACCTTCGACAAAAAAAAAACCTCTTTACGTCAGTACTGCTGTAAGATAATGTCAACGCAGCTTTTACAACCTTCGACAAAAAAAAAAAACCTCTTTACGTCAGTACTGCTGTAAAATAATGTCAACGCAGCTTTTACAACCTTCGACAAAAAAACCTCTTTACGTCAGTACTGCTGTAAAATAATGTCAACGCAGCTTTTACAACCTTCGACAAAAAAAAACCTCTTTACGTCAGTACTGCTGTAAGATAATGTCAACGCAGCTTTTACAACCTTCGACAAAAAAAACCTCTTTACGTCAGTACTGCTGTAAGATAATGTCAACGCAGCTTTTACAACCTTCGACAAAAAAAAAAACCTCTTTACGTCAGTACTGCTGTAAGATAATGTCAACGCAGCTTTTACAACCTTCGACAAAAAAACCTCTTTACGTCAGTACTGCTGTAAGATAATGTCAACGCAGCTTTTACAACCTTCGACAAAAAAAACCTCTTTACGTCAGTACTGCTGTAAGATAATGTCAACGCAGCTTTTACAACCTTCGACAAAAAAAAACCTCTTTACGTCAGTACTGCTGTAAGATAATGTCAACGCAGCTTTTACAACCTTCGACAAAAAAAACCTCTTTACGTCAGTACTGCTGTAAGATAATGTCAACGCAGCTTTTACAACCTTCGACAAAAGCATACACTTTTGCCCACCAAAAGCATCCATTATTGAGAAGATTTGATGCCAGTAATGGTCGACCTGTGATGGTGTTGATTCTACTGAACTCTCGGCTTGCAGCCATATCCACTCACTTCTGACATCGTCGAAAATGACTCCTACAAGGATTTCTCGAGGAAGCACATCCATATCTGACAGATTTATTGCTCTTTTTCTTTCCCTGGGATCCAGGCACCTAAGTGCTTCAACAAGACTATTAGAAGAGAAGGGGCACTTCTTGATCAGCTGTTGGGCAGAACTGAACCGCCTTCGCACCCTCTGATGGGACCCTTTTCTTTCTGCCACAGTGAGTTTCTGAGAATCTAACGCAAGCTTAAACTCCTCACCTAATATAGTGTCCTGAGACAAAAACAATCAGAAGTAAGTTTTTAGCTCACCTGAAAAGTAAGCTTCAGTCGGCCTGCTCACCTTCAACAGTGTCCTGCAAATAGTTGTATAATTTCTCAATCGGCTACGTGAATACATGAATTCGAGTTCTGCCAGCATATCTTTCATTTTTAGGTAGCTTACGATCTTGAGGTACTTCGTAGACGACACAACATTCTTCAAATGTTCCTTCTATGCCACGCAATGCAAGAAATACTCCAAGAGTGCTGGCCACAAATCAATCGCTCAGCAAACAGCAGAACCCGCGTCAGCCACCTTGTTGGAACGTGCTGAATGAAACCATTGTACAGGACACCTTTCTTTGTCTGGCCTTCTAGAAAAATCCTCACATCATTCAGGCCAGCTAAGGAAAAAAGAAAATACCTCAAGATAACAACAAAGTCGGATGACTCCTCGTAAAATTCCTGGAGCCCTTTCATTTCATGGATTTTACGCATTCTAATGTTCCCAAGCTCTTTTGAACTTTTTCCTCTTCAATCAGGGGTCGACTGCAACAAGATGCGCAAGAAAAGTGATTTTAGTGCCTTTTCCATTTATAAAAGGTGGCAAAAAGTGACTATTCAAAGGTATTCAGAATAGAGGTACAGGGACTGCACAGGTCCTAGTCACTGCTTTTTTCTTATATTTTGCCTCCAGGGGAGTCCACCAGCTCGGCTGTGGATGAGGAGGGTAAAATCCTAATTTTTCATTCATTTGTTATTTTTATTACATTCATTAAGAAGCAAATAGGAAAGAAACAAAAATAACAAGACTGTACTACTACAATACAACCTCAAACATCATGATTACCTAATAAAGGGAAAATCTGGCCCACAATAAGCGAGATGAAAAATATGTTTAAGTACACTCTTTTTCCTGATTGAAATCAAATATTATTCAGAATAAAATCCAATTCAAGAGTGGTAACTGTTAGCCACATTCCACAAAACAGTGTTTAAGAACGACAAAAATAAGCTTTCAGAATTTTCGGAAAAGAGCCTGGAATCCCTCGAAAATGGGTCTGATTCAAAAATAGTACAACTGATCATCCAAGGCTAAAAACCTGGATATACAGTTTCGCAACCCCCCCTCTCCCGACTCAAAAGTAACGTTTGAAATAAGCATACAATTTAATCTACAATTTTTTAAATTCTCTTTCTCCATAAAACAATTTCTTAAAAGCCAGTTTGCCAATCTTCAGCAACTGAACACTGATAGATATGGAGGACAAAAGTACAGGGGGGAGGGGAGTGACAAAAAATCTGTAAGACAGTCTATATTTTGTCCATTTTAAGACTGAATAATTTTGAGGTCAATAAAAGGTTTAAAAACATATTTTTATTTGTCTTACGTCGCAATGTGTATTTTCACTATATACACTTCTTTTAACACATTCGCAAAAGCAAATAATATTAAAAACTGAATTTACATTTTATTACGCCACAAAGAGGCTAACTTTCTGAACATTAAGGGTTATCATTTTCTTCTTTTTACTCTCTTTTTGGATGGTCCAGGCTTACAGAATTCTTTCAAAGTTTGGTGGAGGGCCCTTACACTCCTAAGCGATGACCTTAAGCTCGGGACGCCTTAATTGGGGCAAAGGAAAATAAACATGCAGAAAGTTTCGGTCCATATAATTTTACCATATGATAATAAGACCCATATAATTCTACCATATGATTTTAAGACACACATAATTTTACCATATGATTTTAAGATCCATATAATTTTACCGTATGATTTTAAGACCCATATAATTTTAGCATATGATTTTAAGACCCATATAATTTTACCATATGATTTTAAGTCCCGTATAATTTTAAAATATAATTTTACAATATGATTTTACGACCCACATAATTTTATTGACTCGGCGACGGTTTTTACATCGAATTCAGTTCATTGAATATATTAAATCAAATGAAGGAAAAACAAATAGGACTTATTTGTCAAAGTGGGGACATTTCAATAACAAAAAAAAAAACTGATACTGTGTGACTGAGAATTTGTATGTTGAGACTTAACTATAAGGGTTTGTTGTGATTGATTTGAAGGGTGCAAGATCTAACAGGAGGGAGAGGGATCCCCCAACCCCCAGGATTCACCAGCCCAACTGAAAAGGGTAAAGGGCATAATCAAAAGCTTGTGATGAAATTAAATGCATAACCTATCCAAAATTAACCTGTAAACATTAAAAAATATTGCTTTGGAATTTTAAATTAACTCTTTTTTTTCATACTCCTGCGTCACATTACCATTACTAATTTTCAACCGGTAACAGCCTGTTATCCAATATGTTCTTATGTTACCTTTCTAGCTCACTGAAATAAGCACTAAGTAAATCGAATTTTGAAATGGCAAAACAAAAATTGACTTCAGTGACAATTTCGAAAAAAAATTACAGGCTAAAATAAAAGTTACAAAAAGTGATTTTAGTGACTGCAGCCGATCCCTGTTCAATGCACTTATTTGCGACCATACCTTTTTATTGATATTGGGAGCCTTGCTGACTTATAATCTTTCAAGGGGTAAATCCTCGTCCCAAATGACATCATCTTTTTTGCAATTTTCTCACCAGTTGCATTACAATTGAAACACGTCACCAGATGGCGACTCACACTTTGATTTCTTAAAGAGGACCTAAAGTGCACTCTAATATGTAGCTCTCTTTTTCCTTTACTGTTTCTAGTTTTGTTGTATTCAAGAACAGATTGAGCTTCACCTAAGTTCTTCATAAGATTCTGTTTACAGTGTAGATGAAGTGCATCAGTTATCACGTATATAGCTTTGTTTGCACTCATCAACATCCCAGGCGGTAGCTTACCAAAGAATATGGCTTCAAAGACATCAATGATTCAAATCACATGAAACTGCAGACATAGAAGCTTGCAAAGACTTGAGTACCCATATGACTTCTGCTTTGTATGCAGGATCTTCGTCACTAAGCATCTTAAGGGTCATACTTCCATTGCTGGCTGATTGCTCTCCTCATTAGAACTGTTGCCTAGGAGATTCACACAATAGTAACTGTAAGAGATTGAGATGGATAGCACTCTGTTTCTTGGGCTCGTCTGACAAAGCATGCTGATTCAAGGTGTAAAAGCCTTTCGGCAGCTCAGATCGCCCAAAAGTCCTTATTTCGGAGCAGTGTATATTTAAAAACAGAAGCATGATATATTTGGAAGTCCTTTCTTAGATAATGTAGCTCCTCCATAAATCTGGACTGAGATTGCACTCTGTTTCTTGGGCTCGCTTAATGACTTTATGCTCGTCTGACTTATTATGATCGTCTAGCTTTATGCTGATTCAAGGTGTAAAAGTCTTTCGGCAACTAAAATTACTCCTGCATATTTTGCAGTAAAAAGAAAACTCATCATCACCAATCCGGCATCATTTGTTTAACTTTCTGATGCTCCTGTCGTCTTTAGTTTACTATGCTTTCCTTTCTTTTTATTACCTGATAATTACTATATACCTTCTAATCCCAGCCTTAACCCTAGTGACGTCGCTGAGCGACAAAATTTGCAGCTGCCCATTGTCTTTCTCAAATACACTTGGGAGACCTGAAAGATAAGCAGGTTCAGACACAGCAGGAAAAACATTCACATTTTTGCCATCTGAATATCCCACTCATGGTACTCTTCTCACTCAACCCGATATTAGTCTATTAACTAACCTAAGGGAAAGAATATATAATTTGTTCCATTGGAATACAAGTCAATTCAAACAAATTCATACCAGTAGGGTTCATTTTATGAAGCTACAGGAAATTATCTATCGTTGAACTTTAAAACGATATGACCAATCCATCCCACACACCTTGTAGGTCAATGTTCCTCTTTATTCTAAAACAGTTCTACAATGTCACCTATGTACCCCGCCCACAATATAGGCCAAGTTTGTGCCGTTATAAGCATCCTGTGTTCACAACAATTAATAGACACTTTGGCCATAGGCAAAGTTCCCGCTATTTTGTTGCTTCTTTCTGAACTGCGACAACATAACCAAGAGACAATTATAACCAGATTTGAGGAGAAGCTATAATATCTAAGAAAGGACTTTCAAATATATCATGCTCCCAAAAACGGACTTTTGGGCGAGGAACTTTCTGCATAAAAAGCGATATAAGCCAAGAAAGAGACTTTAGGGACTAATTCCAAGCCCTGTATCCCCCTTCTTCAGACGGCCTTGAAAAAGTGCTTATTCACTGGAATTGTTTTGTTCTTGTCATGTAGCCTAGAGCCCTTTACTCAAATCTGAAATATGTCAGCCAATCCAGGAGTTAAATGTAGCTCCTGATTGGGCTGAAAATAGACCTGGCAAACTCTAACACTGAATCTTTTAATAATCGCACCTTTTTAATATTCTCATTTTAATAAATTTCTCATTTTAATAATGAGAAATAAATCGCTCCACCATATAAACTATATGTTCGATAGTTCTATCAACAATAAGGAGATTATTAGTAATTAACGTGATTATCAATACTAATAATTAATAATAAGCATGATCATTAATAATTTATTCCCAAGAAAAATTAAATATATAAGAAACATAAATTACAGAATAAACACTAGATTCAACGGATATAAACGAACCTAGCCCCTTGTATTGTAAATGGTTTAACGTTTGCAGTTTTCAGAACTACTTAGCCAGTGTTGTCACATAAATGTATCTAGGTGCTTACTGTAACTTTGCTATGAGAGTACAAACTTCATGTTTCACAATGAATGTAATAAGTCATTTACAATCTAAAACTGAATTTGTTTCCATGAGTGGCTTACTTAGTATCTGAGCCAGCCCAAACGCCCAAAACTTTTTGAAGACTGTTATTTGACAACAGTGACATCAATCCGTGTTTGTATTACAAAGTCGAATTTGAAATTTCTTCAAAAACCTTGTTTTTAATTATAAAATCAACAAAAATTAGCAAATTACGATTATCAAAGATTTTGTCATTTTAATGACTTCATATTCTATGTCTTTTATAGTAAATTTAGCACTGTACCTGATTAGTATTGAAGGGTTGCGCAAAACTTTTCTCATATAGCCACGCAGCCACCCAAACTTTTTGGGTGGCATATAGCCACCCAATAATGTGAATTTTCTTGTGCTGTAAACATTTAATGGGTAGCTTCAACCTGAATGGTACAAGTTTGGCACTGTACCGATTAGTACCGAAGGGTTGCTATGCTTGTGAAGATCAGCAAAAACAGTCAAAGAAGAACAAGAAACGTTCGGCTTTATAATTATAAAAAAAATTCAGATAAGCCAGTCAAATTTACCTTTGTACCTACTTTTTATATTTGTCATCTAACTTTGAACAATGTTTTCTACATGCGAAGAAATTGTTTACTATATGTAAATTTTTTACTTTTCGTCACAGCCGTGTAAATAATAAGAAATACAAAATACTTCAATCAATTAATTAAATTCGACAGTTCCCGTTTTACCAGTTTTCTTGACAGAACACGGCTAAGCTAAATTAATTTTAAATTAACTAAAATATTTAATTTCATTGCTTCAAAATTATGCATACTTCAAGGGGCCAAGTAAAACATGCCTATTGATAAGACAAACTCAAAATCAGCGAAAAAAAAAGAAAAAAACTAAATAACCATCAGAGCGACTTGTCAACTTAAGGCTTTCATTACATTAGCAATTAAATAAAGAGAGTTCAGTATGATAATGAAATACGTTTAAAAAAATGTCAACAAAATGTTATTATAGTTCGCCTTTAAGAGTGTAATTATAACACATCAAACAATATTTTCGCACCATCAGAGGGTCTTTGCAGGAGAACCGTCAGAACCAAAGGAATTCGCCCACCTACCCCCGCTTGTGTAGGTAAGCTATAAATCAATTAAAAAAATAAATTCACGCCTTAGTCAGAATTTTCATAACTAGAGGTTCATAGAACGTTTCAGAAACTTTTTTGAGAGAGGGCAGAAGGTTTCAAATAGTAGATTAACGATAGGAGAGACATCTATCTCTCCTCTGATCCTGCCGAGAAGACGGTATGATTTCCTCATACCGTCATCCCCTCGCAAAATTTCTGATCATGATTTTTTACAGTTATGTCTATCTATTAGCATTAGTGTAATAAAATAAAACTAGGGCCCAGGCAGGAAAAGGCGAAAAAACATTCAAGGAAGTTAAATTTTTCAGTGTATTTTTCACATATTTAGAATACTAAAAATATATATATATACAAAATTGTGTACAAGATAAGGATGAAAATATCATGAAAAAGCAGTCTAATTTCCAAAAGCACTCACAACTTACTTAAACAAAGGCACAATATCTTTCCTTCCGTAAAACAGGGACTTATACCACGGAAAACAGAGCCAGGCATTTAAATAGGTACTGAAAAAGGTCTTTGTGGGTACTACTATATCAAAGAAAGAAATTTAAACTAACGGGTAGGCAAAGATGGACATACTTGGTATTGGATAGACACATGTGTCTTTTTGGGTCAATCGCGTGGACATAGGCGTCGGTTTAATATTGAGATCCGGTCATATTTGGCTCCAAGCACAACCAGGGTTAATGATAATTCACTGAGGATGTCAACATTGCCACACATTGAATAGAGCTTACAGTTATTGATTAAAATAACTTAATGAATAAACCTATTTATTTTGCTCTATTAAATGCGGTTAGAATATTAATTGGATTTGTTGCAAAAAATGAGAAAACCCTTGCACACCCACAAAAACATTGAAATAGCTAAAATGTTAGCTTATCCTGATAGATAAATAAACCAAGAATTTTCTATATGTTAAAGGATAGATTGCAGCTTATCTGAAGTATAAAATACAAAATTAATTGCAATTAACTTCAATAAGTGCTTCTAAACACAGTTAAACCTTTGCAATTGCGTATTGGAAATCAAAAGTCACAAAAATTAAACTCACGGTAGTAGTGTACCAACTTAAGGCGGCATTTAACTTTGAAGCTTACAGATGAAAAGAATATGATTTATACCTTAGGCAAGTTACAAAACTTATACGACATTAAGGCTTCAGTGGTTTATTATTACTGGAGTCGAAATTCTTAAAATTGTAGGTAAAAATAAAAATTACGTCTTAAGACAATGTCCTAAGTCGATCCTACTAGCCAAATAATTTCTTATGGATCCAATAATAGTAATAAAAATAATAATAATATTTTATTTCAGAAAATTAGCTCTTCAGCTTTTATTTTAAAATTTATATATTTTCGGGATTTACATATTATATATAATTCACTTTCCTCCGTTTTTCGAAGCCCCCCCCCCCATTTTACTAACACTATTAAATAGGCTGGCGTTGTCAGTGAATAGATGCTGTTGGAATTACTGTTTAAAGTAGATGTCAATAATCGCAATTTCTTTTCAGTGGTAACAACTTTTTGTTTATTTCCTTTAAAAAAAGTTCTTTTTAGATTTGATAGCACCATTTAATCAAGATAACACCATTTTTTTCAAAGCAAATTAGTCCTTTTATTTCTTTTGAAGGAAATTCAAAAATTTTCGTAAATGTTTAACGCCTAAGTAATATAGATAATGTAGATTTATATTGAAGTTAGTAAAATATAGACAACACAAATAGAGAATAAGAAGTCTAACATAACAGCTTTAATAAATAATTAACTGGAGGATACTTTATAATTAAAAATGTTATCTTTTTTCGAATTCCTTAAGATGGACAGAAACGCGACGTAACCCCAAAAGAGTTGTTTTGGTCTCCTTTATGTCTTTGCACCAACGATTATTGCCGATTGCATTACCATGGGAACATGGGAACAAACATGGGAACACAAAAATACTAAGATTATAAAATGTATCTATTCACTCATAAAAATGGATATCACACACTTTACAAACATCGTCTCTTCAATTTCTCCAAGCACAAACATCCTACGATATAACTTCTACAATTTCGCAGTTACAGGTTACCAAGGGCGGTGATAAGGTGGTTGCATTTGGCTAGGTTGAGAAGCCGGATAGCCTGGAACTAAGAAAAGAGGTTAATTTTAACCCCCGTCCAAGATACCCCAGTTAGGCAAAATGCCCTTCTAAGAGAAAGAGCCGTATTTGCAAGATCATGAAAATGATCAAATGGCATCGGATTTTTGAAATCTAGATTTCATAACTGGTAAATAGGTATTGACAATGACATGATAACATTGTAGACTATGCCCGTACCCATATTTTTTTTTCGGAGGGAGACATTTATACAAATATTTTTTGGGGACGGGCAATAATAAAATCTTTTTTTACTGGATAATTTGATGAAGAGGTGCCCAAAAGTTCAAGCAGGCCCCAACCCCATTGATATTACAGATCAATATCTGATGGTTATATATAACGTAGTCACACTCCCCCCTTGATTCCCCTCTAAGAAACCAGTACCTCAGCTTGAATGAGCTCCCGAGAATAGGTATACACAGTTTTAAACTACTAAGAATAATATAGAGCCTTATAGTCAAGACAAGGGACGTATTATACGAAGGGGAGGGGGATTTCACCCATGCCCCTCCTCTAGAATCTCATAACTGTTACAAAAGTCACTGTTCATTCTCATATTTGAAAAAAGGGTTTTTTGGATTTGGTAGAATCAATTAATCAAATAACATTTAAAATCAAAGCACCTTGATGTGATTCAACTTATTTCTTTAGAAGAAAGTTCAGAATATTTCTTAAATAGGAAACTGGAAACTGGATTTCTGGAAACTGGATTTCTTAAATAGGAAACTGGAAAAAGGCCAACAAAACGGCTGTTTCACTTCAAGAAAATTAGATATAGGGTGAAAATGCATCTTCAAAAATTCAACGGGGGAGTGGGTAAATTTTTTTTCTATTTGTTTAACAAAAATTAAAAAAAAGCCACGTTTCGATAAAAACACCCGAAACAGAAATTTTTAAAATCTGGAAGAAAGGGAGGGGGATGACAGTAATAGGGGGGCAATGCCCCCCTCCGCAATGGACGCCACTTTAACTATATGAATATTTTGTTTTCTAAGGAAAATAAAAACTACTTTATTCCTACCAATTATCGAAATGTCAGATACGCCCGTTTTTGGGGTGCGATGCTACCTTTTCAGCTGCAAAATCTAAAACCCATTTTATCAACCTTTCGTTTTTGTTGTATATAAAAAAAATATAACGTAAGATATAAGATAAAATTATATACAAAATCTTGTGTTAGACTCAAAAATAATGGATGCAATATGAAACTTTACACAAACGACTCTCATCTTTAGAAAGCCAATAACAGAAAAAGAAAGCACATTTAGGGTCTAAGGAAAATAACAAAAGATCCCGTATATGATATGCGGTAAAGTACAATAAATGGCCAACCAATACAACGTAAAACAAAAGCTAAAAACGAAAAACGAAAACCAAACAAAAATGCACAAAATAAAAATTTCAAAACCAAGAAACGTAATAAAAAGTAAAACTCAAATATAGAACTTGCACCAGATCAAACTGCTGACACGAAAAAATTGTAAGAAAGAAGAAAGGAGGATAATTTCCGGTCAACGGCTCTTAGCGCACAGTAAAAAAATTTAAAAAATACGAATGAAAGTCCACGGGCAACTAAAAAGACACACGGTAAAAAGGGGGATATCAAAAAAGAAACTACAGACAAACTTCATTAACTGAATTAATGAAAAGTTCATATTTGCAATCAAAGTTTAAAGCAAAAGTTGAGATTAAAGTTTTATGGTTTGAAAATATATTTTAAAAGTGGTTTAATTAGCAATGAAAATGTTGGTGCTTTTTATTCAAATTCAGTATTTTTTCGGGGGAAAGGGTGGGGGGTGTTACAAAAAGAACTCCACAAAACGCATTAAAAACTTGTTTTGTTTATTGTTGTAAGTTTTTAACAAGTCGGATAAATATTTCGAGGAGGGAGGGTCGAGCCCAGTAACGCCTCCCTTGGTCCTGTTCTTATACTATCGGCTGTGGGTTTTGCAGAAGACGACACAAAGAATAAAACCACAGGAACTGTTTCAACCATTCATCTCGGAACATTCGATCCACGTGTTGGTATCTTCAAAATGGCCACATAGAAACCGTTCCTAATGACCAAGGTAATAGGGTTATACCATCTTGTATTGCCTTCTAGAGGGCGCTTAAGTGGCGGTGCTGTTAGCAATAAGTAGACCACAAATCTTGAAAACACCGTATTTGATACTAAACATTTCATTGGTCGCAATTGAAGCACTGTATTAAATTATAACAGAAGAAGAAGGAAGGGACATTCGTAGACAACCCTGCAATTCGAAAGCTACGACGCAAGGTAGAAAAGGCTAAGCACGCAACCTCTTCTGCCTACCAGGTCAAAATTAAATCGAATAATTCCTTGAAGTCGACAATTTTGCTTAAACGTTGATCAAGCCAAACTTAGAAGTTTAACTATCGACCTTTTTAGGTCCGCTCTCAAGCCAGTTCAAAAAGTATTAGAATACACGAAAATGAAATACCCAGAAATGAAAGACCGAACGGAATAGTTTTTTTTTTGTGACTCCACTAGGCTTCCGATTATGCAGCAAATTGTCAAAGAAAAGAGGAAAAAAAAAATCAAATCAAGGAAACTGTTGTTATGAAACAGCAGATTTCTAGAATCCTGTACTTTAATTTGTTATGGAGCTAATTTGTACTTTTCATTATAAATTGTATAGTTGCAATTTAAGTTGTATAGTATTACTTATTACAATATTTCTGCATAAAGAATTTCCAAAAAAAGAAAAAAAGTACCGTAGACTTTTAACTACATTATTTATTTTACCATTGCTTGGAAAGGCCCTCTTTTATTTTTATAGTTTTTCTTTTTATATTGTCTTGTGGACTTGCAGATGTGTTTTATTTTTTACTCTTATTTTTGCACTGAAGACAGTTAAGCGGAGGCTTCAAGCGATATATTTTCTTTTGTTTTCAGTGGCTACCATTACCCTCCTCTTTTTCTATGTTACAATTTTTTCATTAAAATTATTTAAAACTCCTGACAATTACAAATCAGCAGCGCGCTCAGGCAATTTTAGGTTATTCTACTATTACTTCTAAAAGTTAATTGAAGTACCAAGCCACCTAAGGTCAGCGGAGATGCGCACACTACACCTCCACCCCATATTCAATACTTCACCCTCCCATGAAGGTCTAAGTTCCTTGAAGTCCTTTCCCAACCCATTCGGCGACGACTTGCTTTCTGTTCGGCCCTAGACGGATCATATGCTGAAATTCCATCATTAAGAAAACCTAACTTTTAGAAATGTACGATTTTGAAATCGTACATTGAATCGTACACTAATATGCGATTTGTAGCGTTTCTACAATTCGAACTCGGGTCCAAGCATGACGAAGCGAGGGGCGACAAAAACTAA
>NC_088876.1:39808381-39822115 GCF_032884065.1 Artemia franciscana | reverse complement strand
CCTTTAGCCATAGATGGTTGGCTAAAAAGGATAATCACAGCACCAAGCTACCTAAGGCCAACACAACTACGCACACTCCCACTCCATTCTGATCTGTTCAAAGCCTCCCTCTCTACACCCACCCAAGAACTTCCTATTTCCTTCAAATATTTCTTTACGACATCCTCACACCCTAACCGCGGACGACCTGCTTTCCGTTTAGCCATAGATGGTTGGCCAAAAAGGACAATCTTTGACAATCATTGCTTTTAAACGACGGGAAATCATTTTATAAGTGACTTCAAGTGTTTGTTCAAGTTCTTCTTGTATTTATGATGCGTCTTCATTAAGCAGAAACTCCAATTCGTCATCTTCAAACTTTTTTAGTGCTCTGGCATGTTAGAATTGCTACTTTTGAACCGTGCAAACGACTCTCAACACATCCATTCAGTTTTTTTTGAATGGATGTGGGGGGGGGGGTAAAGTTAGAGCCCTCTGTCCCATAGCAAATTACACCCCTGGAAAACATCCTCCTCACTCACCCTTATGTCGGTACAGCTGCATGTGACAAAGCATAATCACTTTATACTTTTACTAAAATATGATGGCTTTCGGAAGCATTTTCTTCATATTGAAGTCAACTCCCTGCAAAGACGCGTAAAATTTACCATATTTAAAATTACCCACACGTAAAATTTACCATATTTTATCAAGTAAAAAATAATGGTGCTTACATTTTAACTAAATAACTTATACTGACGTATGTGCCTAATGATAGTAGTGATAGTAGTGAAATGATAATAATGCTAGTCATAAAATTGATATTGGTTGTATCTATATAATATGATATAATTATAAAATTATAATAAAACTCAATGAGTGTTTGAAAATGTTGATTGATTGAAGAGCAAAGAAGTTATGACATGTGTTGTTCAACCGGCATGAATTTATTGCATACTCTAAACAATGACTTGGTTAAATTTCCAACCTATTTCAATTCCCTTGATTTTGTATAAAACGCTTATTTGATCACAAATCACTACCCCCCTCCTCCTCCCAGTCTAAATAAGCTGAAATAACGGAAGTAAAGGAGCTTTACCTATTTAGGCCTTAAATATTACAAATCCACTTTACTGCCTTCGAAAGTACGAGCTTCCGTTAAAAAAAAAAAAAAAAAATTTCTCTTTCTCGTTCTTGTTTATATATTAAATGGTGGAAGAGAATCATTTTTTTGTACATCTTCTGTTAGTACAATTGCTATCATTTCAATGACTTGGGTAAATTTTAGAGGTACTTCAGGTATTTTGATTTGTATAAAATCAAGCTAAAACCCTAGATTAGACTAAAGGATTTTTCCTGAATTGGGGCAAGCCTAAAGTTCAATTTTTTGGCAATTATTTTTCAATTTCCCCCCATGCGAACTATGGCTTTGTGTATTCGAAATATTAATTTTTTTTTCACTTTCCCTGTACTTTAATTTTATTCTCATATGATTTCCAGTGCTGTTCAGTATTTGTTGCGAGCTTTTATTATTAGAGCTGCTGTATTTACTACAATGTATCTGCTTTACGACATGATTTCGCATTAAAGTCATAAATAACAATCCATATTTAGATGTGCAGCTGCTTTTTGTTAGTGCAGCTGCTATATTTACTACAATGTATCTGCCTTACCACATGATTTCGCATTAAAGTCATAAATAACAATCCTTATTTAGATGTGCAGCTGCTTCTTGTTAGTGCAGCTGCTATAATTACTACAATATATCTGCTCTACGACAGGATTTAGCATTAAAGTGTAAAGTCATAAATAACAATCTATATTTAAATGTGCAGCTGCTTTTTGTTAGTGTATCTGCTATAATTACTACAGTGTATCTGCTCTACGACAGGATTTCGCATTAAAGTGTGAAGTCATAAATAACAATCCATTTTTAAATATGCGGCTGCTTTTTGTTAGTGCAGCTGCTATTTATTACAATGTGTCTGCTCTACGACAGGATTTCACATTAAAGTGTGAAGTCATAAATAACAGTCCATATATAAATGTGTAGCTGCTTTTTGTTAGTGCAGCTGCTATATTTACTACAATGTATCTGCTCTATGGCAGGATTTCTTATTAAAGTGTGAAGTCATAAATAACAATCCATATTTAGATGCAGTATAGCTTGACTGCTATTTAATTTAACGAGTTCATTTGGCTTTCTTGTAGGGAGTCAAAGATTGTGAATTTGTCCAATTTGAGCTGCTCCCTGATGACGAACGCCAGTGTGATGTCTGCAAAACTACCTGCTACCTCTCAGCTGTGGCTTGTTCGTGCGACCCCTGCAAACTTACCTGCCTCAAGCATTTCAAATCACTCTGCCAATGTCCTTCTAATAATCATAGACTCAAGTAAGCTTCTTTTCCTACAATGGACTATAGAATTAGCGACAAAAACCACTGACGTGAATTACAAAAAAAAAAAAAAAAAAAAAAAAAAAAAAAAAAAAAAAAAAAAAAAAAAAAAAAAAAAAAAAAAAAAACACGGATCATAGACAGAAACAACCTTAAGGATAAACATTGACATTTAATGATCCTTGGAATTTATTGAAAAGAGAAACATAAGTTTTTTCATATATTCAAGCCATATTTTTCTATGTCTACTGTCATCACGCCTGAACTCGGGGGGGGGGGGGGGGTTAAATTCCCCCTGTGCTTAGTCTGAAAATCTTTGAGGGTATTCTCCCTGTGCTTAGTCCGATAAAACTTAATTTCAAGTAGAAATGTCCCAAAAATACTACTCTTTTCTTTGTCCCTCCCCCCTCTCAGCAGGCAATGGATTGACTTATTACAGAAATTAGGTTTTTGATAGTTAATTTCTATTATATAGAGAAGCTCTGCCCGCTCCCCCTCCCTATTGAAGGGTTTGACCTGTGTGCAATGTAACAGTTGTTGTACCAAACTATTATTTTTGAAATCAAACTAATTTATTAGATGCACCTGTGCTGTTATTCGTAATTCAAAACTCAAGTTTAAAACGTTAAGTTTACCGTAGTTTACGTAATTTTACAAATTCTTTTATTTTCCTAGAGTCGCGACCCTGTTAGTTTTAAATTGTTTCCTTGACATTTATTACTGTTGTTAAACGAAGAGTAAAGAAAACAGTAGGTTTTGACTTGTGGAACCGGTATGTGCGCATGTTGAAGGGACGGGGGTTGCATTTCTGAGTTCTTGAATTATCATATAAAATATTTTTTATTATTCCCTCCTTCCCGAGAAAAATCCTTCCGTACGTGCCTGTTTAACAGCGACACAGAAATTGTGTTTCTAATAGCCATAGAGTCCTCGCCGAGTTTTGTCCATGTTAGTGTAAATTATGAGTACCAGCTTGTTTTATTAGTTAAGTTTTTTTAATTTTATTTAATTTACACATTTTATTTGGGTTGTATTCCATATAATATGATATAATTATATTGTTATCTTAAAGTGGTTCGGCGTTCTGTTTTTTTTATTCATGCTCGTTTGTGTAATTTTAATATACGTGTCTATTTGGTGGCCTCCAACCCCCCATTGCACTTCCTGGCTGAAGGGCCTAGAAACGGAGATCAGCACCGCCGGTAGGGACTGTAAAGTCCAATGCAGTGTTCTTCACCTTTTTTTTATCTATTTGGTGCATATTTTATCAGATTCTTTCTTCCATTTTCACTTTTTGCATTCTTTTACAGATACCGGTACAAGTTAGATGAATTTCCGGAGATGATGGAAAAAGTGGAAAAACGTGCCAAATCTTTTGCAGTCTGGACTCAAAAATACCTGGATTTGTGTCAGAAGAAAATACCAAAATTTAGTTAGTTTTTTTTTTCGTTTCTGTTTTAAGGTATATTTAGAAACCTTATGTTAGACCTTAGATCCTCCTGTGCCTCCAGAGGAGCCCAGGACATCTACAACCAGCCGCTAGTCATCCCTCTTGCGTCGCAGCAAGAACATCTTCCACGTCGGTTGAAGGGAAGCATTTATGTTTCGCAGATCCGTCTGATAAGTACGTCTGGATGTATTGCGCGGCCTGCCTCTTCTTCTTCCTTCGGGTCGTCTCTGGAACGTCGCTTTTGGGATCCGGGATTCGTCCATACAAAGTACATGCCCCATATATTTCCACCGACGTGTCATATTTAGAAAACAGTAGTGATAATCTGTAATCAGTCTGATAAGTGTGCCTGAGTGTTTTGCGCGGCCTGCCTCTTCTTCTTCTTCCTTCGGGTTGTCTCTGGAACATCGCTTTTGGATCCGGGATTCATCCATACGAAGTACATGCCCCAGATATTTCCACCGACGTTTCATATTTAGAAAACAGTAGTGATAATCTGAAAAATTTTAAGTTTTATACAATATTCTATTTTCCTTAATTTTTACCATGATTTCTGCTGAAATTGAAAAAAAAAATACTAAGTACAAAAAAAAAACTCTTAACTGGATTAAACCACAAACAAATTCTTTTAAGAAAAAAAGAATTTTTCGCAGAGGCTTCCTATGTTTCCCCAAAAGAAAATTGGAGAATTTCCCCAAAACTCTATAAGAAAATTCGATTCTCCGGAATTTATATCAAAATCTTTCGTAAAAGGATGAATTAATTTTAACGTAATTAGCGAAAATCAAAACGTACAACGTATTAACGTAATTACCACAAATGTAAATCATGTTAGTTTTTGGCGAGATTTTGGAGAACTGTATTGTCTTATAAAAAAATTTGAGGAAACACTGAATAATTAAGGGAACCCTCAAACAATCTGATGGTAGTGAAAGCACTAGTTACTTGCTCTATTTTGATTTTTCATTTGCGGTTTTACTAGCTTGTGAACGAGTTTGGGAAAAGTGTAAGATATGCCCTTCGTATATATATATATATAATATATATATATATATATATATATATATATATATATATATATATATATAATATATATATATATATATATATAATATATATATATACATATATATATGTAGAGTCTGTCCGTCTATCCGTCTGTTACACTATCTTCTATTAAAAAATAAGGAAAAAAATAGAAAAAAAAAAAAAAAAAAATAAAAAAAAAAAAAAATAAAAAATAAAAAAGATAAAAAAAAGATAAAAAAAGATAAAAAACTAAAAAAACACTAAAAAGAAAAAAAAACTAATAAAAACTAAAAAGACCAAAAAAAAACAACTAAAAAAAAAAGAAAAAAAACTAAAAAAGAAAAAACAAAAAAATCAGCACGCAATTTTGTAAGAAGAATGATAATTGTTATAATAATCAACATAATAACACTTTATGCTTATATTGCACAATTGCCGAAGACTGAATTTACCGTAAGAGTGATTGAAATTCATAACTAAATTAATATTAAAAAATAATATATGATGGGAGCTTTCCCAAAAATTTCTTTAGAAAGTATTAACAGTTTTATTTATTCTGTTCTATTATCAATTGTTCATTACTAAAAATAAAAATATGGCAAGAGGATTGACTAATTACCTCATAATCATAATTAACATTGGGGGTTGTTGAAACCTAGTTTCAAGTGCGTATTCAGGATTTTTTGGGGCGGGGATACAAAAAAAACAGCAATGTATTAAGTATCTATTTACATGCATTTTTGGTTGCTTTTTTACAAATCAGACAGAAGGTTCAGGAGGTTAAAATCTGGTACCCCCTCCCCTTGATATAGCTTTGTCTGGCTTCGTCTAAAATCTATCAAGAATGTGTTTACATGCATTTTTGTTGTTTTTTTACAAATCAGACAGAAGTCTCAGGGAGATGTTAAAATCTGCCCCCCCCCCTCGATGCAGCTTTGTCTGGCTTCATCTATGCTTGTTTGTATACTTTCTAAAAAGCTATTTTGTACAATTTCTCTTGTTTAGTGATCAACTCAACTGTTGGCTGATTGGCTGATTGGTCTGTTGATTGGTCTAAAATTGGTCTGTTGATTGGTCTAAAATTGGTCTGTTGATTGGTCTAAAATTGGTCTGTTGATTGGTCTAGGATAAGATAAGATAATATTTATTTCAACAAAGCGACTATCACAAGCCCAAAAGGGCCGAATTCGCACTTCAGCGTCAGTACAACATCATAAATTGCAATCAATAAAAAGTCAAACGATAAAAACTCGTAAAGTTAAAACAGGGAAAACAAATTTAAACAAAAATGTAGCTAGCAAGAATTACAAAGTTTGCAATTGCAAAATAATCACTCAAACTATAAGATAAGAGTGGAGTGAGAAAAGAAAAAAAAAGGGGGGGGGGGTGGTATTAATTTAAAATTTCAACTATGTGAGGGATTAATGTTCTTAGATAAGATAAGATATTTAATTCAAAAAATAACTATCACAAGCCCCGAGGGACGCATTCCGGAATTCGCATTCCAGAGTCATAAAACCATAAAAATAAAAACACATCATAAAAATAGCACAACAACTAAAAAACTGGTTAAACAATGTCAAAAACAACTAAATCAGAAAGGCAAAGCCATTCATTTGTCAAAAAAAAAGAAAAAATTAAACGGCAATATGTCAGAAAGTTGAAAAGGTAAGTCGTAAAACAAAACTAAAAGAGTGAGATAAAATTAGCGTTGAAAAGGTTTAAAAGAGAACATATAAACAATCGGTGGGAACAAACGAATCAAACGAACAACGACCTAAAGCACCTCACATGAAAGAGAAAAAAAAAACGGGGGGAGGCGAAACTAGTTGGCTATTTTATTTATTTTTTCTGTGATGAAGGGGACAAAGGTTTTTTTATATCTGGAGGTAACGCAACGAATGGGGGACAAAACTGGGATGGGCTCAGAAACAGCTCGAGGCTGTCGTAATCTGGATGGTGAGTGACGTTTGGGGAAAATACTTGCCGTCCGAGGGTTCGTTATTGCATTTTTTGAAAAACGGAGGCACAACGACGACCTCCTTCGCTCAAGGGTTTCCAAACTAGCTTTTTTTAGGAGCAGAGAGTAAGGCACCTTGCCTTCTTTGAAAATTATTCGCAAGGCTCTTTTTTGTATTGACTCAATTTTGTCTGATTCTTCACGGGAGATGCCAGGGTGCCAAACTGGACAAGCATATTCAAGATGCGGACGGACAAACGACGTGTACAACCTTAAGGAGTGAGAAGGGGGGACACTATATTTACTTAGGAGCTTAAGGAGGGCGATAGACGCATTAGCTTTATGGATGATATCTTTAACGTGGATATCCCACTTTAAATTTGACGAAATTGTGACTCCAAGTAATTTAACCGAGGATGCATAAATTTCAGGAGGGATAGGATTAAGAAAACAGGGCGAGGATTTGAGGAAACAAATCGGCATTATCATGGACTTAGAGGGGTTTACGGTCATATCTAGGTCCAAAGCCTCACTTCCAATTTCATCGAGAATACTCATAGGGTCGCTTATTAAATTTTTGAAGCAACTTTCAACAATCGTTAGGTCATCAACAAATTTCCAACGGTCAGGAACTTCCTTTGCAAGGCTGTTAACCATGACTGAAAAAAGGAGGGGGCCTAGGAGAGTTCCTTGGGGTATGCCAGTGTAGATAGGGAGAGGATTTGAGTAATGGTTCTGGTATTTAACCACCTGTGATCTATTTGTTAAAAATGAGGCAACCAATTTTACCAGTAAGGGATCGATATTGAACTCGCTTTCTAGTTTCTCAATTAAAATATTGTGGTTAACAAGGTCAAAGGCTTTCTGAAGGTCAATAGAAATTAAGTTTAGCCAGGAATTAGGTTTTTCGAGGATTTTCCCGATGTGGTCAATAAGAGAAACGAGGTAGTGGGAAGTAGAAGTTGATTTTAGGTTTCCAAATTGTTTCAGGTCAGTAAGAGGTAGGATTTTTTCCTTTAGCAAATCTGCAAGGAATCCTTCATACAATTTTGAAAAAATAGGAGTAAGCGTAATAGGCCGAACACCATCAAAGCCAGGCTTTCCATTTTTCTTTTTCAAAGGGGTAATAAAACCCTGTTTCCAAATTGTTGGAATTTGCCCAGACTTAGTAATTTCGTTAAACAGGACAGACAAGGGCTTAGACAGGAAGTCACCGAAGGCTCTAATAAGGGGAAACGGGATATCCAAAGGACAAACACTTGTCTTTCTTAGTTTATCAATTCTTCTTTCAATCTCAGACGGGGAAACAGTCGGGAAAAAGGGGGATGGGGCTCCTGTTGATAATTGGATTGGCAATGCTGGAAGGCTCTGGACAATGGAAGCGAGAAATTTATTTAGATTATTTGCAGTAACATCAGGGGGCTCTGGTAAGTTGAAATTAAGCTGGTCAAGACTCCTGCCACATAGCTTTTTAACCTCGGAATACCAGTTTTTTGGCTTATTAGTGAACAATTCTTGTGGTTTAGAGAATAACCTACTAAACGACTTTGGTATAAAAACATGATACTTGTCACAACCGAAACAACGACCCGACATAAAAACGGAACAAATTGAAACATGGTCAAACAAGCACGAACTTTTATTGCAAGAACCCGTCAGAAAATATTTGCAAATATGGAGCCGATTACATCTTTTTCCGTGGTTACATTTTGCACGTAAAAAATCCTTGCAAACTGATTTCGTTTTTTCTTTATTTTCAATTACACGCTGATCACCATTTTTTTTCCAGCTAATTCTTCCGTTTCCTTCACTTTCATATGCCACAAGTTTCTCATAAACAATTTCAATATCTGCATCGGATTTCGTAGTAACCTTATTAGTCTTTAAAACAAAGGTGTCATTATCCTCTTTCAAATTCAGCATACAACCGGAAGCCGTTAAGTTATTCCTGTATTCGGATACAGTGGGATTACGTTCATGAATAATTGATTTCATTTCAACATTATTAACTTGACCGTTCCGGTCAATGTCATTGCTAATCACCTGGTTTGTCACTGGTTCAAACGCCCTTGAGGTCTCAAATGAATTTACGAAGGGAAATATAGCATTTTCTGAATTTTTTAATTTCACTTGATTGACTTCATTATTCTTTGTTATATCACTGTTTTGAGTTACAGATAGGGGTTCAGAAATTACGGTCGAAATGTAGCTTAATAACTCTTCTAGTCTGTCTTTTAATGGTTTAAGAATATCAAGATTTGTCTGGCAAGCAAAATCTTTAACACAGGGATTTGGATACGTTAAATTTTCTCTGGTAACATATGAGTAAGGTTCGGTCTGAACTGATACCTCACGTGAGCAGGTTCGTAATTTTCCAATGGTGGTGTTCAGAGTATAGGATGGGTCAACGGAAGAAAAGGTCTGGCACTCAGTCTGACAAGAAACTTCAAGAGGGGGGGACGTCACTTCATGTTGTAAATAGGGAGAGGCTAGAGTCGACTTCTGCGAAGGGGGGAGCACCGGCGATTTGAGCTCTTTTAAGATATTAAGCATCTTAGCTCTTGAATTTGGAGAACGAGGGGTGCGAGGTGAAGGTAAAACAGGTGAATTTAAAGAATTTACCTTATTGATTGGCATTTTCTTAGAGGAGCAGTCAGGACAACACCAGCTCTCACTCCAATTAGCTGTATCAATTCTGGCACATTTTTCCGCTCCTGCGTGAAACGAGCAATTGCACCCTCCACACTTCACAGAGTTTGAAAAGACTCTAAGCCTACATTCGGGACAAACTAGTCTTTGTCTGACCATTGTTTTTTAAGAGGTTAATGGTCCGGCTGAAAAAACTTGGTTCAACAGTTAACAACACTAGATCCTCACACGTTGGATGCTAGATGAAAACTGTTGATTGGTCTAAAATTGGTCTGTTGATTGGTCTAAAATTGGTCTGTTGATTGGTCTAAAATTGGTCTGTTGATTGGTCTAAAATTGGTCTGTTGATTGGTCTAAAATTGGTCTGTTGATTGGTCTAAAATTGGTCTGTTGATTGGTCTAAAATTGGCTGATTGGTCTGTTTTTGTGGGCTATCCTCAGAGCACATCTCGTTGACTGAATTTTGTTGTTGACTTATTTGATACCAGGTTCCTTTTTATTGTTTTTGTTTTACGGATTTGTTTCTTTTGTGGAAGTGCTAAGGCTAATTCGTCTCAGAATCCCTCTTGTTTGTAAGTCATCTGGGAACCTGTCTGGTGGAACTTTTCTTGTACTGCAGCTTATTCTGAATATTGCAAAGGCAAATTCAAACCCTTGCATCTACATATTCAGCCATCAGTTCAACAGTAATATGCCTGTTGTCCTGAATCAATGCAATGTTTAGGGTAGGAAGTTCTAACTTCCTTAGTTCGTTCTATTCGTTATACAAACGACTATTTTTAGGTCAATTCAAAGTAAAATATTCGAGTAGTTCAAACAGTAGTTTTCGTACGTTTTTATCATTTTTTTTACAGACTTGATTATTTTATATACCTTCTGCAACTAAAAAATTGACTCACTGGTCGCCATCCTTCCTCGGTGAAGACTCGGGAAAACACGCCCCGAGACTTGAGGAGACTCAACATTGTTAACTGAACATTTCAACATTTTTTGAATGATTGCAACATTTTATGAATACAATACATAGAAGAACTATGTATTGGACCAAAAATTTTCATATGCATTTTTGTTGCGTTTTTACGAGTCAGACATTGGGTGGATTCAAATCATGAACCCTCCAACTAGATACGGCTCTGATTTTCAATTGTTTCTTCTATTTTGAACTGCTGATTTAAAAAAAAAAAAAAATCCATTTTAAAGGGCTGATCTGAAAAGAAAGCATAAGCGAAACCGCTTTCTATTTTATTTCTTCTATTTTTGTTTCTTCTATTTTGAACCGCTGATTTGAAAAAAAAATCTATTTTGAAGGGCTGACCTGAAAAGAAAGCATAAGCGAAACCGCTTTCTATTTTGTTTCTTCTATTTCTTCTATTTTTGTTTTTTCTATTTATATTTGTTTCTTCTATTTTGAACTGCTTATTTGAAAAAAAATATATTTTGAAGGGCTGGTCTGAAAAGAAAGCATAAGCGAAACCGCATTTGCGGTAGAATGGTTTACTAAAAGCATGTCCTTGACACAGCCATATCTTTTAAAGGGAAAATTAGGGCTTTGGGCGTTTGACGTCAAAGACTTCTACTCTAGTCCTAATTGAGTCTCTATATTCATAAATCCTGCCAAATATCTTTTTGGGTGTTCCTTTTGGCAACTTTACGAGTAAATTAATTGGCAATTACACATTTGGTTTTGCGAAAGATAATGTCTAAGATGCGTCAGTAGGAGCAAAAACTCGGCGAATTTTCTTTCATAGAATTATATTCGCAAAAATTTTATTCTTTCCCAGTAAAGTATAGAATTTTATTCGCAAAAATTGGTTTTATGCTTAGATAACTCGGCCGCTTTGGAGTGAAGAACATAGTGTAGACAGTATGTTAATATCACCGAATTTAATATTGTGCTGAATATCGCTGAATTAAATTAAATTTAATTTGCTGAATATCGCTGGAATTTATATAATAGATGTTTGAGGTGCGAATCTTTGAAAATTTTGCCATTTGAAAATAGTAATTCCGTATTTCCATTTGAAAATAATATTCTAGGCTCTCAGGAGCAGCTGACGAGAAACAAAGTTTAAGGTTGTCAACTAGACGTAGTGAAACTTGTATTGATTAAATGATATATAACGTTCCATAACGAGATCGACGAGATATAGACAGTCCATTTGATTCGTTGTTCGAAGCTCCATGTAGATAAAAATCGTTTTCTTTGCAAATATTGACTGATCAGTGGAAAGAAAAATTGTCCCCTGACAAGAAGAATAAAACGTTAGTTATTCAATTGTAAATCCCTTTGTAAGGGCCTAGGGAACGTAGGGAGATGCTTTCCAGACTAAGAAAGTAGTTGAGTAAACTACTTTCAAAGATGTTTAGGAACTGGTATTTGTAATTTGATTGTAATATGGAATTGGTAATTCCAGAAAGTTTCGCTTATTAATTATTTTAAAATAGTTTAATTAATTTCAAACTGTTTACTAAAAACTAATTAAATAGAGAAGAGAGTTGCTACTATGAATATTTAATCGAAATATCCTTCCTTCGCCCCCTCCCCACCCTAATACCATAAATTAGGCGTTTATGTTTTCGGAGTTAAGTCCTTTATTTCTATGTCTTCCGTTTTTTGGAGAAAATTTGTTGCCTCTTAGTTTGCAGGAGTGTGTTATCTTGTGTCTTTTTATTATTTTTATTATTATTTTTCTTTTTTTTTTTTTTTTTTTTTTTTTTTTTTTTTTTTTTTTTTAGGTCTGTTGGAGTTTACTTCGCTTGTTGACGAGATAAAGGCTAAGAAATTTCCAGAAACTGAAGATGTACAAAATTGCAGACAACAACTATTGCAAGTGGAAAAATGTGCTAAAGTTTTCAAGCAATTAGCGACATTAGTCTCTAACGTACCGTAAGCTATCAGTTTCAAATTTTAATTTTTCTCTGCTTATTAACATGTCACATTAACACGAGTGACTTGCTCGCTCGATTCGAAATCGTTTGTCCGAGAGGACAGGGGTTCGAGTCCTGGTGACGCTGGTTATCTGGTTTGGAATGAAGGTCGCTGGCGTGAGTCTGTAAGCCCAGCCAGAGTTGACTCAGCTCTAAATTGGCACCTGAAGAAATCTGGGCTCGGTAAACAGGAAGGGTGTGTGGGAAGTATAGGAATAATGACCCCCAAAACCTCCATTGCACTTCCTGCCTGAAGAGCCATGAAACGGTGACCAGTACCTCCCTTAAGGACCGTAAAGTCCAGTGTTTTATTCTTTCTGTACCACCGTCTCTAACTAATCTATTTCTATCTTAATTTCTTTATATTCTTTTTTTTCTGTTGAAGATCAATATGGTTTACCTGTGCATATAAACTTCCTTTAATATTTCCAGTCCTGGTATCTTTTATCCTATCCTCCCTTATCTTTCTTTTATTCTTCCCATTTGTTCTCCTTCCTTTTTTATTCGGTTTAGTTTTGAAAATCGATAGTCGTTCTGTGCACATGCTGTTTATTTGATTAGCTTTCTAAATTTAATATCCTCCTTTTTTCCATCCTATTGCCCCTTTTTCTATTCTAGTTTTTAAGGTTTAGTCTGGTTATTTAGCTTTCGAAATTTAGTTTCTTCCTTTTTTCCGTCCTGTTGCCCCTTTTTCTCGTCTAATTTTTAATCTGCATGATTGAGCCGTGCAGTTTAGTAGTTTATTTGATACTTGAGCCTTTTCAATTTTGTTTCTTCCCTGCTCCCCCCTTTATTACTTATTTCTTTTTTTATTTATTTTTTTTCTCGATTTTTTAAAAATAGTATGTTTGACCTTTGTCCTTAACATTTCTTTGATATTTGCTTTCCGTTATTTTTCTATCTTTTGAATTCTTTTCTTTTATTGTCTCTTTTTCTTTTTCTTCTTTTTTCATTGTTTTATCTTGAATAACAATATGTTGGACGCTTGCACATAACGTTTCATAGAACAGTGTTTGATCCGGGTTCTCCCGTTCTCCTTTTTTCTTTTTTCCCATTTTCTCTTTATTTTAATTCGTTTATTTATCTTAAAGCGCAATATATTTTCCTTTTCATATTTTAATTGTTTTGTCTCTTTCTATTCTTCTCTTCTTCATTATTTTGACGAACAATATATTTGACCCTTTTATATAATACTTTTTTTATATTTTCTGTTTTGACCTTTTTGAAGAACTATAGTATATAAGTTTTACCTTCTGCTATTTTTGCCCATTGATTTTCTTCATAAGTTTTGGTAATCACCCTAACCATTATTGATCCATTCTTTGCCTCCTTACCTCCTTCTT